>NW_027132498.1:0-4228 GCF_026122565.2 Emydura macquarii macquarii | reverse complement strand
TGATGCCATATTGGCTTTGATAACAAAACCTCAAAGTGCAGAAGCATCTACATTGTTTTCGGCAACGAGGGTTCCACGGCACTCTAAAGACTAAAGTCTTTAGAGTGCCACGGAACCCTCGTTGTTTTTCCAAATTGGCTTTGATGCCATATTGGCTTTGATAACAAAAGCTCAAAGTGTAGAAGCATCTACATTGTTTTCGGCAACGAGGGTTCCCCGGCACTCTAAAGACTAAAGTCTTTAGAGTGCCGTGGAACCCTCGTTGTTTTTGCCATATTGGCTTTGATAACAAAAGCTCAAAGTGTAGAAGCATCTACATTGTTTTCGGCAACGAGGGTTCCGCGGCACTCTAAAGACTAAAGTCTTTAGAGTGCCGTGGAACCCTCGTTGTTTTTGCCATATTGGCTTTGATAACAAAAGCTCAAAGTGTAGAAGCATCTACATTGTTTTTTGACTAAAGTGCGGAGTTGTTTTTGCCATATTGGCTTTGATAACAAAAGCTCAAAGTGTAGAAGCATCTACATTGTTTTCAGCAACGAGGGTTCGCGGCACTCTAAAGACTAAAGTCTTTAGAGTGCCGCGGAACCCTCGTTGTTTTTGCCATCGTTGTTTTTATTGGCTTTGATGCCATATTGGCTTTGATAACAAAAGCTCAAAGTGTAGAAGCATCTACATTGTTTTCGGCAACGAGGGTTCCGCCGCTAAAGACTAAAGACTTTAAGTGCCGCGGAACCCTCGTTGTTTTTGCCATATTGGCTTTGATAACAAAAGCTCAAAGTGTAGAAGCATCTACATTGTTTTCGGCAACGAGGGTTCCGCGGCACTCTAAAGACTAAAGTGCCGCGAACCCTCGTTGTTTTTGCCATATTGGCTTTGATAACAAAAGCTCAAAGTGTAGAAGCATCTACATTGTTCTCGGCAACGAGGGTTCCGCGACACTCTATAGACTAAAGTGCCGCGGAACCCTCGTTGTTTTTGCCATATTGGCTTTAATAACAAAAGCTCAAAGTGTAGAAGCATCTACATTGTTCTCGGCAACGAGGGTTCCGCGGCACTCTAAAGACTAAAGTCTTTAGAGTGCTGCGGAACCCTCGTTGTTTTTGCCATATTGGCTTTGATAACAAAAGCTCAAAGTGTAGAAGCATCTACATTGTTCTCGGCAACGTGGGTTCCGCGGCACTCTAAAGACTAAAGTGTCGCGGAACCCTCGTTGTTTTTGCCATATTGGCTTTGATAACAAAAGCTCAAAGTGTAGAAGCATCTACATTGTTTTCGGCAACGAGGGTTCCGCGGCACTCTAAAGACTAAAGTCTTTAGAGTGCCGCGGAACCGTCGTTGTTTTTGCCATATTGGCTTTGATAACAAAAGCTCAAAGTGTAGAAGCATCTACATTGTTTTCGGCAACGAGGGTTCCGCGGCACTCTATAGATTAAAGTCTTTAGAGTGCCGCGGAACCGTCGTTGTTTTTGCCATATTGGCTTTGATAACAAAAGCTCAAAGTGTAGAAGTATCTACATTGTTTTCGGCAACGAGGGTTCCGCGGCACTCTAAAGACTAAAGTGCCGCGGAACCCTCGTTGTTTTTGCCATATTGGCTTTGATAACAAAAGCTCAAAGTGTAGAAGCATCTACATTTTTTTCGGCAACGAGGGTTCCGCGGCACTCTATAGACTAAAGTGCCGCGGAACCCTCGTTGTTTTTGCCATATTGGCTTTGATAACAAAAGCTCAAAGTGTAGAAGCATCTACATTGTTTTCGGCAACGAGGGTTCCGCGGCACTCTAAAGACTAAAGTGCCGCGGAACCCTCGTTGTTTTTGCCATATTGGCTTTGATAACAAAAGCTCAAAGTGTAGAAGCATCTACATTGTTTTCGGCAACGAGGGTTCCGCGGCACTCTAAAGACTAAAGTCTTTAGAGTGCCGCGGAACCCTCGTTGTTTTTGCCATATTGGCTTTGATAACAAAAGCTCAAAGTGTAGAAGCATCTACATTGTTTTCGGCAACGAGGGTTCCGCGGCACTCTAAAGACTAAAGTCTTTAGAGTGCCGCGGAACCCTCGTTGTTTTTGCCATATTGGCTTTGATAACAAAAGCTCAAAGTGTAGAAGCATCTACATTGTTTTCGCAACGAGGGTTCCGCGGCACTCTAAAGACTAAAGTGTTTAGCGGAACCCTCGTTGTTTTTGCCATATTGGCTTTGATAACAAAAGCTCAAAGTGTAGAAGCATCTACATTGTTTTCGGCAACGAGGGTTCCGCGGCACTCTATAGACTAAAGTCTTTAGAGTGCCGCGGAACCCTCATTGTTTTTGCCATATTGGCCCTTGATAACAAAAGCTCAAAGTGTAGAAGCATCTACATTGTTTTCGGCAACGAGGGTTCCGCGGCACTCTATAGACTAAAGTCTTTAGAGTGCCGCGGAACCCTCGTTGTTTTTGCCATATTGGCTTTGATAACAAAAGCTCAAAGTGTAGAAGCATCTACATTGTTTTCGGCAACGAGGGTTCCGCGGCACTCTAAAGACTAAAGTCTTTAGAGTGCCGCGGAACCCTCGTTGTTTTTGCCATATTGGCTTTGATAACAAAAGCTCAAAGTGTAGAAGCATCTACATTGTTTTCGGCAACGAGGGTTCCGCGGCACTCTAAAGACTAAAGTGCCGCCGTGGAACCCTCGTTGTTTTTGCCATATTGGCTTTGATAACAAAAGCTCAAAGTGTAGAAGCATCTACATTGTTTTCGGCAACGAGGGTTCCGCGGCACTCTAAAGACTAAAGTCTTTAGAGTGCCGCGGAACCCTCGTTGTTTTTGCCATATTGGCTTTGATAACAAAAGCTCAAAGTGTAGAAGCATCTACATTGTTTTCGGCAACGAGGGTTCCGCGGCACTCTAAAGACTAAAGTCTTTAGAGTGCCGCGGAACCCTCGTTGTTTTTGCCATATTGGCTTTGATAACAAAAGCTCAAAGTGTAGAAGCATCTACATTGTTTTCGGCAACGAGGGTTCCGCGGCACTCTAAAGACTAAAGTGCCGCGGAACCCTCGTTGTTTTTGCCATATTGGCTTTGATAACAAAAGCTCAAAGTGTAGAAGCATCTACATTGTTTTGGCAACGAGGGTTCCGCGGTACTCTAAAGACTAAAGTGACGTGGAACCCTTGTTGTGTTTGTCATATTGGCTTTGATAACAAAAGCTCAAAGTGTAGAAGCATCTACATGTTTTCGGCAACGAGGGTTCCGCGGCACTCTAAAGACCAAAGTGCCGCGGAACCCTCGTTGTTTTTGCCATATTGGCTTTGATAACAAAAGCTCAAAGTGTAGAAGCATCTACATTGTTTTCGGCAACGAGGGTTCCGCGGCACTCTAAAGACTAAAGTGCCGCGGAACCCTCGTTGTTTTTGCCATATTGGCTTTGATAACAAAAGCTCAAAGTGTAGAAGCATCTACATTGTTTTCGGCAACGAGGGTTCCGCGGCACTCTAAAGACTAAAGTGCCGCGGAACCCTCGTTGTTTTTGCCATATTGGCTTTGATAACAAAAGCTCAAAGTGTAGAAGCATCTACATTGTTTTCGGCAACGAGGGTTCCGCGGCACTCTAAAGACTAAAGTGCCGCGGAAGTTTTTGCCATATTGGCTTTGATAACAAAAGCTCAAAGTGTAGAAGCATCTACATTGTTTTCGGCAACGAGGGTTCCGGCACTCTAAAGACTAAAGTCTTTAGAGTGCCACCCCTCGTTGTTTTTCCCATATTGGCTTTGATGCCATATTGGCTTTGATAACAAAACCTCAAAGTGCAGAAGCATCTACATTGTTTTCAGCAACGAGGGTTCCGCGGCACTCTAAAGACTAAAGTCTTTAGAGTGCCACGGAACCCTCGTTGTTTTTCCAAATTGGCTTTGATGCCATTTTGGCTTTGATAACAAAAGCTCAAAGTGTAGAAGCATCTACATTGTTTTCGGCAACGAGGGTTCCCCGGCACTGTAAATACTAAAGTCTTTAGAGTGCCGTGGAACCCTCGTTGTTTTTGCCATATTGGCTTTGATAACAAAAGCTCAAAGTGTAGAAGCATCTACATTGTTCTCGGCAACGAGGTTTCCGCGGCCCTCTAAAGACTAAAGTGCTTCGGAACCCTCGTTGTTTTTGCCATATTGGCTTTGATAAAAAAAGCTCAAAGTGTAGAAGCATCTACATTGTTTTCGCAACGAGGGTTCCACGGCACTCTATAGACTAAAGTCTTT
>NW_027132497.1:0-4255 GCF_026122565.2 Emydura macquarii macquarii | reverse complement strand
GACGGTTGGTTGTGGGGCTGCTGCTGGCAGACCAGGCTCCTGTACCAGATAGCGAATGATGACAGAGCTTACTTCTCAGAGAGCCACACGCCAGGGATGTTCCCTGTATGGCCCTTTAATGCTCTGCCAGGTGTGGCTCAGCTTAGCTTAAATAAGGTAAGTTACATGCAGCACCACCTAGTGGCTGAACAGTACAATACACTTTGGTATTCCATTTCACCGGTGCTTCTCAATCGGGGTACACATACCCCTGGGGGTACGCAGAGGTCTTCCAGGGGGATACTCAACTCATCTAGATAACTAAAAGTTCATAGAGAGAATGACTTATTTATCCTGCTCTATATACTCTACACTGAAATGTAAGGACAATATTTACATTCCAGTTCATTTATTGTATTATTCTATGGTAAAAAGTCGAAGGTAAGCAATTTTTCAGTGATAGTGCGCTGTGACACTTTCGTATTTTTGTGTCTGATTTTGCAAGCAAGGAGTTTTTAAGTGAGGTGAAACCTGTGGATACACAAGAAAAATCAGACTCCTGAAAGGGGTTCGGTCATCTGGAAAGGCTGAGGGGCACTGCATTTCACTACCTCAGGGGTTTGCAGTGGTGCCATCATTGCGGGATCGATGCTTAATCAGACAACAAGACAGAGAACAAGACTTCATGGGACATGGGGAATTGCTCCAATGTCGCTAGCTTATATCTCCCAGAGAGTGCTCCAGTCCCTCGCATTCATTGCATGCCCTTCACTGTGACCCTCTTCTTTAGATGATGGGGGTTACCCACATCAAACTGTTCATTGTTTGCCAAATGCACAAGTCCTCAGATGCTTCCTTTGAATTTTATTTTTAAGTCTCTGGAAAGAATTTATTCCTGGCATTCGGTGCTGCTCTGGAAGCATGGACCGTGGGAGGAAACCTAGCCCCAGGGCCGGTGGGAGAAGAGCCAACCATCCGAGGAAAGACTGATAGCGGGGCATGGTCCCTTACTCTTGCTCAGGATGGAGGACGATGTCTCTGAGCCTCAGCTAAGCTCTGCAGAACACAGTGTGCAGAGGAAGCAGGAAACTGAACGCTCAGTGCCTGATGTCTCAGATGCAGCAGGGGACACTTGGAAATGGCTGCGCTTCCATTTTGGTTTGTTCTGCAGCCCCCGGGTTAATGAGTTCTCAAGAGCTAATGAGGCAAACAAAAGAGGGGACTGGGAGGACCCTGTGCCCAGGCATTGACTGAGTCCTCCATTGTGGCAAATATGGATTCTCTTTGTTCTCCCCTTGCCCACCTCCCACCCCCAATGCCCTGTTCCTAAAGAAGCAGAAGTCAACTTGCTTATTTAATGTCTCAAGCATGGCGGTCCTGGGCATTGCACCTGTTGGTTCCTCCAGAGCTTTCCCATGAAACTGGCAGGTTGAGGATTATCCTCAAAGTATAGACAGAGAACCCCGGGACAGAGATGGTACCTGACTTTCTCAAGGCCACCGAAGGAGTTGGTATCACAGGCACAAATACATGTCGCTAGCTCCTTCCTCGGCAAGCGCTCAGCCCACTAGACCATGCCTTCTCTTTGTGGGATAGGTTCTCACTGTCGCACTATTGCAGCTGTGTTTATGAACTTCTCTTCGTGCCCCGTGTTCCAGTCAACATCATTAAGAACGAGATGTTGTATTTGGCAGAGATCCACCCATTACCGTGTAACCGTCTGCCAGACAGAGTCGGCAGCAGCAAGGGCCAGGTTCAATGTCTAGGGGTTCCTGTCAACAATGCACCACGAAATCGGTCGAGCCCCCACCCAGTGTCTTGGGAAGTTACACACTATCCCCTGGGTACCCCACAAGGCCATACTTCCCCTCTTGTAAGCACAGGGTCTGAGTGTGGACAGTCAACCTCTGAATAAAGGGGGGGCAGTAACTCAGCACTGGTTTGGGGAAGCTGTGCTAACAGAATTCACAAACACACAAACCATGAGCAGAACCTGCCCCACCCGAGGACGTGGGGCGTGTCCTTCCCCCCTCCTTCCTTGCTTCCCCTTCCCCCACTCCCAGTAGCTGACCCAGAGCTCCAGGTGCATGTGAGTGAGTTCACCTCCCACTGGGACGGGGAAGGGCTCTGTGCTTGCCCTGCCAATCACTGTAGCTGCACTGTTCGCCTCTGTCGCTGGGCTCAGCGAGCTGCCTCTGCTAGCCTGTCACGGGGCTGGCTAGCCCTGCCACCTGCCAGTCGCTGGGCTCAACTAGCCCCTTCTGCTGGTCCCTGCTGCTTGTCAGGCACTGGGCTCTACTAGCCCCTGTACACAAGTCTCTCGAGGTTTCCCCAGGTCCTTCAGCTCTCACTTCATGGGAAAACGCCGCTGCTGAGGCAGGAAGGCCGTCCCGGATTTTAACAAAACCGAAGCCTCCCAAAGAATCCCATTGACTCTGTCTTTGAGCCGTGGGAAGAGAGAATCAAGCCATGCTGCGGCTGTGAGTCAGCACCTGTGCCGTCAGACAGACAGACCCTGCCCCTTCTTCCTGCTGCTGTCACAGTGGCTGGCATGCAAAAGCCTCCCTATGTGGATGAGAGCGAACCTTTCACCAGACCGAGCTAAGCACAGTTCTGCTGCCACGTCTTCATACAATGAGGGGGCAACGTTTCATTACCCTGCAACTAACACTAACATGATCTGTAACCCAGGACCAGCACCCAAGTACCTCGCTTGATCATGCTGTTCTGTTCAGCACAGACTGGCTGCGTGGGAAGCCGGATGGGAAAGGATCACACGATCAGATCTACCTGAAAGAAAAGTGTCCTCTTGGCATGAGGTGATGAAGGGAACTCTTGGACTCCCAGATGGGTATAAGAGGCTGAGCGGGTGGTGTCCTCAGTGCCAGCCTAGAGTGTCACCTGAAGGGGATGAGCCCACCCACCCCAAGCCACCTAAACACTGAATGAACCAATTTGTCAGCCTTAATGTGGATTCCGAACACGATCTCCTTTCCTGCAGAGTGTTGCCTTCTGGTCTCTTTGTGACATGCTGTCAGTTGTACTGAGCAGAAATCACTTCTCCTGGAAGTGAAAATACGGAGAGAAAGTAGAGCTTTGTTAAAAAGGGAGGGAATGTTTCTGTGATGCTCCCACGTCCATTTATCACTACAACGAGAAATAAAGCAAAGAGCAGGAGAGGGAAATCTCCCCAGAAGTTAGGAATTGTAGCCACTGAAATATTTGGCACCTTCAGATTAGCTGAAGTAAAAAGCTTAATATGTTAAATTGTTCCTCTGCCAGTGCAGCTGTATAAATAAGTTCCGTGTGATTGTCTTGTTTGTTTGTTTGAAAGTTTAGCAAACCTCCTGCCTGGGAAGAGTAAATAACGGGAAGCGGAACTTTTCTAAGCCAAAGATTCAAGTCCAGCTGTCTCGATGGCGATTCAGCATTTTTATGAGCCAAGCAGCTTGGCACCTGTGTGAAACGAGGTGCTGTCGGTTCAGTTCCACGTGTAGCGTGTTCACTTTCCACAACCACTGGCCCCTTATTGGCACTCTCGGCTGCGAGCCCAAGGATAGAAGTGGTCCTTCCTGCTCAGGGCAGAGTGGGGAAAGCTTTTACCACAACTGCCTGTGCTGACTTCTGGCTCTGGGCTGGGGAGCTCCCATCGTTCAGTGAGAAACGCTTTCCTACCAACACCAGCCTGAGTTGTTGGAGAAAGAAATCATGATCTGGATAAGCAGAAGGACTGACATGTTACATTCACCTAGTTTGCATTGTGATGCTTTCAGACAAGAGGTCAGCCACCCAGCCATTTGTCCCCTTAGACCGCGGCCGGTTTGAGAAACCCAGCGCCTGCGCCTCACCTGCTCCCCTTGTGCTGGGTGGGTGGGGGACAGTTCCCTCCCCCTCTGTCACAATCAGGGGAATCCAACATCCTCTACACCATAGTTTCTCAACCTGTGGTACCTGTACCCCTGGGGGTACGTGAGACACAGGCAGGGGTACCCAGCGAAAAACCCAGTGAAGGGAGGCAGGCGGCAGCTTCCTGCTTCCCGCCCGGTCCCAGCTCCCAGAGTGGGAAATTGAGTGCTGGGGACTTCTTAACATGTTCGGAAGTTAGGGGGCTACGTGAAATGCTGAGAATCGCTGCTCTGCACCAACTGCACAACACGTTTGCTGGCAGCGTCATTCTGCTGGGAGAGGCAGCAGACCAACCAGCGCCTGTCAGCCCACTGAGCCGTAAGCGTGGCATGCTGATAGGCAGGGGGCACCAGGCGTGGGCGGGGCCATT
>NW_027132496.1:0-4229 GCF_026122565.2 Emydura macquarii macquarii | reverse complement strand
GGGGGCAAAGTCAGTGGATGCCACCGTCGCTTTCCCTGTCCTGCACCCGGGATTGCGGGAGGCAGCATCAGCCCTGGAGTAAATTCACCCAACCCCTGTCTCCCTAAAGGGTGAAATGCTCAAGCCAGGGTCTGAGTAGATGGTCTATGGTCCCTTAAAATCTATGACTCTATATAAAAGAAGAAGAAGGAAGTCTCTCATGCCTGGTGATTCACACCTGAGACAGGACATGGAAAAGTCTCATCCCAAAAGCAGATCTGCAGCTCAGTCAGGAGAAGAGGGATGGGTTACTCAGCAGTAGAGGAAGTGGTCTGTAGGACCTGATAAAGGCTCCATTCCTTTAGGGCATTTCCCCACCCATTATCCAAGTGATCCAACAAATAGCTTTGGACCCTCCCCGGATGCCTTGCTGTGTTATTCACAGGAACTGCATTGTTTAACGTACACCTGGGCAAAGAGGCTTTTCCCACCCTTTCCTGTCTGTGATGTTTTCTAGTTTCTATCACTCACCGCTGTTACCCCCTGCCGTGGGCTGGAGCTATGAAAGCTGCCCCGAACCAGCATTGCCAACTCTCAGGATTTTAACGCAAGTCTCACGCTATTTGGTGTTTTCCTTAAAGCCCCAGCTCCCTGAGTCACGTGATGAGAAGGGACGCTCGACTTTCATTAAAGGAAAATGTGAGTTTCTAGCCTTGGGAACCTGAGAAAAACTTGAAAACACGGTGGGAGGGATGCAGGGGGTCATGAGAAGAAAGATGGTTCACATAGAGCCTCTACCATGGGAAGCGGGGACACGGCTATGGGAGGAGATTCAGGAATGGGGGACACACAGAATCCATGCCATGGGAGAGAGACCAAGGAGTCCCTGGAATGGGTGGACAGGGATGGGAGAACACAGGAATGACTCCCTAGTGGGAGAGATTGGGGGAAGCTGGTAAGGGGCCAAGGGGGGGCCACTCAGATCCCCTGGCATGGAAGGAAGTGAGGGCACCCAGAGCCACTCACAAGGGGAAGAATGGGAACTTTGGGGGCACAGTTCAGGGCAACTTCCCCTGTATTCCCCCTCTGTGGTCCACCCAGGGCACCCACTCTCAGGCTCTCGGCTCCTCAGCCGTCACCTCTCTGAGGCAGAGGCCTGGGTCCTTGACTGGGGTTTTCCCAGGCTGCCCAGTTCCCTGTCTACCCGGTGAGTTCCCCAGCCAGAGGCTATGAACAGCATCATTCCCTACAGCGCCGTTACCGCCCAGCTCTTTCCCAGCAAGCACATCTATTCGTACGGTAAAAGCATTATGGAGAACGCATAGGACAGAACCTGCCCGCCCGCTACCAGAGATCACTCCCAGCTCCAACCAGGCCTCTGGCCAGAGTCAGCCCTTCAAACCCCACCGAGAGGTTCCCTGGTGCTACGGGTTCAGAACAGCTGTTAGCTCAGGACAAGCACCCCCATGAATCTATGAATACCCAGTCTGGGCCTTTCCTCTCGGGACCCTGGGAACAGCTGCTCTGACACGGTCGCCCTCTGCTCAGGACCTACCTTCACAGGGCTGAGGCACAGGGGAGGGAGAAGGTTGAATTTACCTCCCCCTGGGTATTTCCCGGGAAACCCACTTCACACTCCTGTCCCCAAAGTTCAGTCTTGTCTTGCAGGTTGTCCAACCTCGTCCTTTGATCAGCCAGGCCCACGCTAAGACGTGAATGCGGAGTTCACGTACTGAATGCACAGGTTAATACAATGGACTGCAAAGATACTTACACCGAACTGAATAAGAGCTGCTAAAGAGAGTGCAGGAAATTGTTGTCTCCATCACACTTGGGATGGGGAATGGGGTACACACGACCCCTGGCAGGTGGGATAGGGGGGGACTAGCAGGAAGTCCTTGATGGGAGGGGGTCCTGCAGGGAGCTGGTAAGGTGGAACGGAAGGACACAAGGAGCCCGTGGTGTGTGGGAGGAGCTCGGCCTACACAAACTATGACGTGTGCAACCCCCTAGTCCAGATTGCAGAGCTCGTCGCCCCAAGCCTTGGACTCTCCCTCTCCCCTGCTCACCACTTTACCTCCTCCCTGACCCCCTGCACGTTTGCTGTAAAATGCAGCCAGATCAGCATCCTCCCCAGCACTGAGTCCATGCCAATGACCCCACCTGTTTTGCACAGATGTAAATGCTACACGACGTGGGGCAGACGGGGATCGGTCCCTGGAAGTGCTGGTGGCACAGGAAGCTGCATCTCTTCCCTGGAGCATTCCCAGCCGGTTACGTCCTGGTTTTCCAGCTGACTGGTAACACCACAGGGAGGGGAGGAGTCCAGGTTTGGTCTTTCTTGCTGAGACTTGAATGTCCCAGATAAAAGGACTAGATTTCAAGTCATTTATGTCCCATTCCTCCCCCTGAGCGTCCTCTGCTCAGCTTCCATGTCACATTTTTTCAGCTTTTAATATTTTCCTCTCTCCTGTTGACACACACCAACCATATGGGGAAGGGAAAATGCATGATTAAGCAATGCTATAAAAATCACTGCTTCCTGGGCAAAGGGAACACTGTAAAATGAGGCTGACTTTCCACAACAGCCGTTGCTAGGAGGGGACAGCGCCAGTTGCTGACTCCGTGGATGCTCTGGGCTCGAGCAAAACACCGAGAAAAAATGGGAGGTGTTCAGCACCCATGGGTCCCAGCCTGGGTGGCAAGAATAAGGCTTGGGCGTCCCCAAATGGGGCAAGAAATATCAGATCCTGGGCACCTCCCTTTGGAGGCATGTTAGTCCACCGACTTTGGATGGTGGCCCCACCCTTGTTCCGCCACAAAGCCCCGCCCTTGCTCCGCCCCTTCCCTCGGGGCTCTCCCACCTGCCGCTGGCTCCTCTGCTTCCCCTTCTTTCCCCCCTCTCCAGTGGCTCGCCCTTAAGGCAGGAGGGGGCAGAAAGGAGCGGGTGGCGGGCAGGAAGCTGGGTGGCTTCATGGCTGCAAGTGAGAATGTGACAAACCACCCTCCACGACACCCACCTCAGATCCCAGCCTGACTGGCGCTGGGGTGCTCAGATCCGGGCGGGAGGGGCTCAGCCTCTGGCAGGATCCAGCCCTATCAGTCTATGCCAGGGCCAGCGAGTTAGCCATTAGGCACAGAGCTCTCCTGCACCCCCTTGCCCCTCCCCCAGCCTTGTCCTACCGGCAGCTGCACCCCCCACTGCCCCTAGCCAGTCCTGCCCCCATTCCCACCCTCTGCTGCATCCCTTTAGTTCAAATCCCTGTCCCCGCTTCTGCTTTTTCATCCCCGCTGTAACCTCGGCCTGCAATGCTCAGAGACCTTGTTTGTCTTTCCCAGGTAACCCAGGCTCTGTGTTTCCTCCTGCAGCTCCCCTCTGCCCCATTGCCAGGCTCCTGTGTGCATCTTCTGGCCTCTGTGCTCCCAAACCCCTACAGAGCAGAGCTTGACCTGGTGTGATCTTCATCTGGGGTGTGGGGGGTGCGGGCCACACACACTGCTCCTAAAAAACCACACACACCCATCCTGTTATTATGAGCAGCGTGTTCTCTCACCTCCCCGTTGCACTTACAACCTCGATTCTTTTCTCCTTGACTTTAAAGCCAGAAAGGACCATCACGATCCTCTCACCTGACCCTCTGCAAGACGCAGGCCATGTGCACGTCTGCAATAACAACCGCCCAACAACAGCGGGCAGGGAGCCGCGCACGGGTTGGGTGACCCGATGTCCCGATTTTAGAAGGACTGTCCCGATATTCGGGGCTTTGTCTTATATAGGCGCCTGCTCCCCCGTCCCTCCCGATTTTTCACACTTGCCATCTGGATGTGGGGCTTCTGAGCTGTTCCCCTAAGAATTATGTGCAATCACAGAGTACAAATCAGAGATAGCTGGGCTGCAATCAGCCAGAAAAACAAGCAGATGCATTCAGAGTTCAGGGTTTAGAGCAGAAAAACGACCTAAACCGCAGAGACAGAGAGATCAGCTTGGCAGTGCGAGGGCTGTAAACATCCTGTGCCTCCAGAGAGCAGGCAGCGGGTGGAGGCAGGAATTGGACTAAAGGATTCAAGGTCCTGCTGCATGAATGGGGGCAGGAGAAGGGTCGCCCTGGATACTGGGCAGGAAAGGGAGGGAGGGGGCCACAAAGGGACACAACCCCTCCCCCAACACACACATCTGCTCATGCCCTGAAGCGGGATGGTTAGACCCCTAACCTGCCTGCACTGTATTTACTGCAATACTCTGGATCTTC
>NW_027132495.1:0-4362 GCF_026122565.2 Emydura macquarii macquarii | reverse complement strand
GCTCCCACCTATAAAAGACTTTGCCCCCTGTCCCCACATTCAGTGGATGTTACTTGAGAGACTTCTAAGAAGAAATTTCCATTAAAAAGTCTCTATGCAGATAGAGACAGAGGGAATAAGGCAGTTGTATAATGAAGACATATTTGGTGGTTGTGTTTGCATTTAATAGATGTTGAAAAGGCATTTCCTGTGTAATGTTATACAAAAAAGGAAAGTGAGATCCTGGCAACAGAACAACAAATTACGGTTAATGTGGAGGCAGATGAAAAGTAACAAAATGGGTAACTTACACTTTTTAACATCACAAACCTAATCCAGGCTTCACAATATGCCTAGCAATAGGCTATAAGGTGTCTGGTTCCCGATTGTCCTGTACCTTGTGTTGTTATTTACACCAGGATAAAGTGGATGTAACACCTACCAGCTCAGAATGCTGGCATTTTATGGCCACTTTATTGCAGTGTGAATGAAGACATATTTCAGACCCATGGTGACCCCTGCTCTCTGCAAGTGTGGAAATCCTTCCCTTGAATCCCTCTAGCAACCAGAACAGGACAAAATGTTATCCACGTAGCACTGATCCACCCTCCTCCTCAAAGCAGTCAGAATGCAGTACCCCTGTGAAAAACCTATTGTTGATAACCACAGCTGGATCTGAGAGACTTGCATCTTTTCTTTGCTTTACTAATATACTCTGGAAGTAAGTTCCAAAGGTTATTTATCCTGTGACTGAGCGATGCACTATGTTCTGCAGTGTTCCCCACTCTGCGGATAGTGAAGTAACAGAGCTATAGTAACCAAAATGCAATTTGTCTTGGAGGGCTTCTGAAAAATTACATACAGATAAAATAAACGAGGCTGGGATCGGGACCGTACCAGCTTATCCCTGGCTTTTAGCATGAGAAGAGTGGAATTCTGTGAGGAACAGAAGTTCTGGCTCTCTTTCCACGACCTCTTCAGTGCAGAAATGTAGAAACAGGTGTCACCTCCCATCCACTGCCAGTTTGCAGGGCAGAGTATACAATTGGGTCCTACAAAAAAGAGAAATTGTTTCTATTTCTTACCCTAAGCAGTTCAGCAGAGAACAGAGTAGCCGAAGCCGTGGGTTTGAGTGGGCATAGAATCTGTATGTGAGCAAAGAAGTTGCCTCACTAGCCTGTGTGAAACGAGCTGCTGAGTCTCAGTTCTTTTAAAGTATGATATCATCATCACTGTGAAGGAGTGGATTTCTCATTGCTGAGCAATCTGCAACCCAGCAGTGGAGAACGTTGCTATCAGGAGTCTCCAAAAAGTGCTGCTACACAGAGTCTGAATAATTCTGTATCTCACCATGTCAGCAGTGTGCAAACTTTGAGGAAATACCATGTTAGTTTGTTACAGAGAGTCTTTTTGAAAGAGCTGTTACAAGCAGCAAGAGAGTTTGCTCTTTTCCTTAATCTCTGTAACTAGAGTCCTTCCTTGGGGTAGAGCCACCTCCTGGAAGTCAGGCATTTATGTCTGGTCTGAGATTCCTGAAAGCAAGGATTGCCTACTTGCTATTTTGTGTCCATCCCTCTTCCAGGTATATCTAGTGTAAGTGAAGCAATTGCACTAAGGAAATAGTCAGACTCCTTGTCACTGATTTCTCCTCCAGTGGGACACCTACCAGGCCATGAAATCTGCTACCATTCAGTACCACTGTATTTTAGTGAATAACCCTGCAGTGGACACAGAATGGGGATGGATAAGATATGATCTATCTGGGACAAGTCTTTTTCCATCTTAATAGACCAAATTACTATTGGTTTGAGTGTCTTTTGCGTCCTGAGTGTCCACTCTGGAAGTTTAGTGGGACCTTAAAGAGAGTGTAAATGGTTCCCATAGCAGCGTAAAGGGGAATCAGCTCCTATGCTATCAGTTAAGGATGCTCTATACATAAAATGCCTAAAGAGAAACCACACAAGCAAGGAAATGAAAGGTCAAGGCATCTGACAGTGCATACTCTACTCTTAAACCCTGGGACACACACCTTATCGCTAGGAAAACCACCATACAATACAGACTATACACTACAATCTTACTCAGTTCCAGTGGTGTGGTGGGAGCTGTACCAGCTTTCCAGAATCCCCTTCCTAAATGCTCCATCCTCACAAACACACCTGGACAAGATATGAAGTACCAAGATCATGTCTTTTTCCATCTTAATAGACATAATTACTATTGGTCTGAGTGTCTTTTAAGTAAGGCCCTTTTATAACACTCTGGAAGTGAATGTGTAAAAGGCCTTAAAAGGAGTGTAAATGGCGGTCAGTGGTATAAAATAGAATCAATTCCTATGCTATAAGTTAAGATGATAATTACACATAGAATCATAGAAGATGAGGGTTGGAAGGGACCTCAGGGGGTCATCTAGTCTACCCCCCTGCTCAAAGCAGGACCAACCCCAACTAAATCATCTCAGCTAGAGCTTTGTCAAGCCGCACATTAAAAACTTTTAAGGATGGAGATTCCACCACCTCTGTAGGTAACCCATTCCAGTGCTTCACCACCCTCCTAGTGAAAAAGATTTTCCTAATATCCAACCTAGCCCCCCTCCCCCTCCTGCAACTTGAGACCATTTGCTCCTTGTTCAGACATCTGCCACCACTGAGAGCAGCCTAGCTCCATCTTCCCTGGAACCTCTTTCAGGTAGTTAAAGGCTGCTATCAAATCCCCCTCATTCGTCTCTTCTGCAGACTAAACAAGCATCGTTTCCTCAGCCTCTCCTCATAAGTCATATGCTCCAACCCCCTCATCATTTTTGTTGCCCTCTGATGGACTCTTTCCAATTTGTCCACATCTTTTCTGTAATGGAAGGCCCAAAACTGGACCCAGTACTCCAAATGTGGCCTCACGAGTGCCAAATAGAGGGGAATAATCACTTTTCTTGATCTGCTGGCATTTCTTATTAATGTAGCATAATGTGCCATTATCCTTCTTAGCAACAAGGGCACACTGTTGACTCATATCCAGCTTTTTGTCCACTGTAACCCCAAGATCCTTTTCTGCAGACTGGTGCCTAGCCAGTCAGTACCCAGTCTGTAACAGTGCATGGGATTCTTCGTCCTAAATGCAGGACTCTGCACTTGTGCCAAAAAAAAAATCTGATTAGATTATACATGGACAATCCCCCAATTTGTCTAGGTACTTTGTATTCTATCTACCACTCCTCCCAGCTTAATGTCATTTGAAAACTTGATGAGGGTACAATCTACCCTATCCTTCAGATCATTAATGAAGATGTTGAACAAAACCGGCCCAGCACAGACCCCTGGGGCACTCAGTTTGTTACTGACTGGCAGCTAAACATTGAGCTGTTGATCACTACCCATTGAGTCAGATCTAGCCAGCTTTATAACCATCTTTTAGTCCATTCATCCAACTCCTATTTCTTTATCTTGCTGACAGAAATATTGTGAGAGAACATATGAAAAGTTTGCTGAAGTCAAAGTATAACACGTCCAACGCTTTCCTCACATCCACAGAGCCAGTCATCTCATCATAGAAGGCAGTCAGGTTGGACAGACATGACTTGCCCTTGGTGAATCCATGCTGACTGTTCCTCATCACCTTCCTCTCTTCCAAGTGCCTCAAAATGGATTCAGAGGACCTGATCCATTATTTTCCAAGGACTGAGGTGATACTGACTGGTCTATATTTCACCGGATCCTCCTCCTTCCCTTTTTTGAAGATGCACTCTATATTTGCCTTTCTCTAGTCATCTGAAACCTCCCCCAATCAAGTTTTCAAAGATAATGGTCAATGGCTCTTGAATCACATTAGCCAACTCCTTCACCACTGTGAGATGCATTGCATCGGGCCCCATGGACTTGTGAATGTCCTGCCTTTCTAAATAGTCCTGGACCTATTCTTTCGGCAAGGTAAGTAAGTCGGCGGCACTGTAGACCATACCTCCGATTAGCAGAAGCTGCTAGGCAATAAAGCTGGTGTCTGAAGTTCATGAATAAGTTTTTCCCCACTTCCTTGGGGTTATAGGCACTGCAATCAAACACCCTGCTGATCTTTCCACCCCTGCTTATATTTTTACTAGTTTGAAATCCAACTGCCCAGTTCTACCCTTGAGGTTCCATTGTGAATTCACTGTAGAATCCACCAATATTGCTCCTTAATTGATCAAAGAGGGCACCACTGAACAAAAATGTCAAAATGAACCGTCGGACTTAGCTGAATGTTTTTCTTTATTTGGCTGAACTTTTTCCCAAGTTCAAAATAATTTTTGTCACCACTTAGGCAATTTTTTTTTTCAGTGAATTATAGATGTCCAATCTCTACTGCTGAGTGACATGAAGAACTCCTGCTTCCCTAGAGACTGACCATACTTGC
>NW_027132494.1:0-4302 GCF_026122565.2 Emydura macquarii macquarii | reverse complement strand
CCATGGGAATCACAGTGTGAGAGCGGTGCGCCCCGGATCCTTCGCAGTCCACACACAGGGATGTCTTATCCTCCTTACAGAACAAGGTGAGCTCTTTCCCGTGCTCCGCACACACATTCCCTGCCGCCCTTCTCTTTTGTCCTGGGTTTAACTCCAGTTGTTTGATGGTTTGTACTAAGCGGCCCAGCTGCTCGTTAGACATGAAGTCTCTTTTCTGGACCTGTTTTCCACACCGGGGACAGGAGGGTGTCTTCACTTTCTTACAGCGCTGGGTGATGCAGGCCCGGCAGAAGTTGTGTCCACACTCTATAATCACCGGGTCTGTCAGATATTCTGTACAGATGCGACAAACGGCATCATCTAGCTCGCTCCCTGGCTAAAGAGGTTGTGGCTGTCGATTCCGGACCCTCATCAGCCTTGCTTTTCCGACTCCGCTAGTGGAGCAGGTGCCGCCATGACTGCTGGGTTCAGTGCTTCTGTGTCTCCTTCCCTGCCCGGTGCGCTCTGCTGGCACTGGTGGGAGGTGCCGCTGCTGGACTCTGCCCTCCTCGGTGGCAGAGTGAGGTGAAGAGAAGGGAGGGACTTGGAGGAGAAGGTAAAACAGAAGAAAGGTGGAGAGGAACTGACTGGTGAAGAGGAGGAATGACAGAAAGGGCGGGAAAGCGGCTCGGCCGGACACCCCCTTGCCAGAGAGCAGGAGCAGGAGGGGATCTTATCTCTGTGCTTGGTCCTGCTGAGACAAACACTGGGACACTGCGCCCAGGAGAGGGTGCAGAAAAGAGGCACAGATTTGATGGCAGGGCTGGAGGAAATGTTCAATCTGGTTAGTTTCCCAAAAGGAAGGGGGAGGGGAGACTTGATCTTGGTGTTTATGGGCCTCGGTGGGGGAGAAAACACGGGCACTAAAAGGAGCTCTGGGATCCCAGTGGACAAAGGTAGAACAAGAACCAATGGCCAGAGCTGAAGCCAGACATTCAAACCCAGAAATAAAAGGCACAACTGTTAACAGTGCAGGTGATTAACAAACTGCCCAGGAGGCCAATCCTCCAGCCCTCAGGGTAGGTCTACACAACCCCTTACGTGGATCTAACCTACCACACACAGGGGTGTGAAAAAGACACACACACCCTGAGTGACACAAGTTACAGCAACCTAAGCGCTGCCGGTAATGGTGCCCACAGAGGTGCAGTAATTCTGCTGCCAGGAGCGTGTTCTCGTGTTGGCTTAGAGCGTCTTCACTGGAAGCATTACAGCGACGCAGCTGCTCCAATGTAGCACTTGCCCTTCAAATGTCTTCCAGTCTAGACTGGGGCCTCTCTGCAAGGAGGCTTTAGTCAAACACAGGTTATTGGGCTCAGGAAGTAGGTGAAACTCACTGGCCTGTGTTACAAAGGGGGTCAGACTAAATCTAAGGGTTCCTCAGGTTTTAAAATCTCTGACTCTATTAATTCTGGCAGGGCTGGGATCATCTGAAGTCTCACTGCTGGAGAAACATCAGGAATAATACCACACTAAGCAGGGGCTGTCCTGCAGGGCCTTAAAAATGCAGGAGAAGATGGGAAAGAAAATCCAAGAGTTTGAGGGTCTGGGACCAGCACAGGGCTTCCCAGGGAACAATGAATGTCCCACTGGCCTCTCTCTACACTCACTTTCCATTTTGTGTTCGCATTTGATCATTACACAGTGACTGGAACCAACAAGCACATTCTGTTATTTTCTAGGGCTGGGGCCTGGTTTTTCTCTGCTCCGAAGGACAGAACAATCAGTGTGGTCAGCACGCACCCCGTCCAGTTCGGTTTATTGGTTCCTCATCCTCCCTGCTCACAGCTGCACTGGGGGTCCCCGTCACTCATGTTCCCTCCGTGGTGTAGATTGTAGCTCTCTGGGCCAGGGATGTCTCTTCGTTACATGTGTGTGACGGGGCTCCTGGGTGCTATGTACCAGTCACTGATACTGGTAACCAGTAACAGCAAATGGGGGAATAAACCAATGTGGTGACAGCACGTCACAGGAGGTGCTTGAAAGGCTGCCATAAAAACAATGGACAATAGTTGTTCTCTCATACAGCAGGACAAGAGGCGATGGCTTCAAACTACAGCACAGCAGATTTAGATTAAATACCAGGAAAAACTTCCTAACCACAAGAACAGTGGGACAATGGCCCACGCTGCCTAGGGTGGTTCTGGAAGCTCCTTCACTGGAGGATTTCAAAAGCAGGCTGGATAGCCCTCTGTCCTGGCTGGCTTAGACACTCCCTCTGTTCTCTGCTACCCTCGAGTTGCCCAGGATCACCTCATGTTAGCAGCACAACAAGGTCTGAATGGAGCATGGTTGGAGGTGCCCATCCCCCACCCCACCCAGAGACCAGGGCAAAGCCCTAACAATCAGGTGTACTGGGCCCTGGCTCAGCGCAGGGGGCTGGACTTGGTGACTTCTCGAGGGTCCTTCCAGCCCGACGTTTCTATCCATTAGATCTCGCCTGTCTGAGACTCTCTGGGCCTTGGAGCCTGACCCGGTGCCCCTGCAGTCAATGCTCAGAGTCCCATTGGCTGTTGGATCTGGCCCTGGTGCACATTTCATCCCCTGTATATGGCACTGCGCATTGTTAGGGTCCCAGCAACCCCTGGGCTATTGTTACAGCTGGACGCTGCGCTGAGCTCACACAGTTCTGCCTCCTCTGCCAAATCCCCTCTGGGTTTCCCCCATCCCGGCCCTGAAAATGGGAATGTACGAAAGTAACAACAGGCCTTGGGCTGACCCGAGTGTTGCTGCAGGGACACTGGGAATTCGACTGCTCCTGAGTCTGACATCACAGCCCAGCCCAAACCAGGTGCCAGGTCAGCCTCCGGCTGCAGGTTCCAGTTTGATTGTGGCAAACCCCAGGTAAGTGAAGAGAAAGGAGCACAGAGAAACGAACAGTGGGATTTTATCGGTTGTTCTTTTCTGTGGCCACATAATAATTTTCCAAGAAAAGAAGCTCAGCCTGGTGAGAATGAGAGAGAAAAATAGTATTAACAATTAAGGGGAAAAGTTATCAAGAGACCCTAATTAATGTTCAGATCTACCCAGCATTCCCCATGGCATTCTCCCCTCCCCGATCGCTCCCTCATTGTTTATGATCCAGTTGAGATAACGACCTGGATTAATAGCAGCAGAAAGGCGCAGTTGGGGAGTGCAGTACAAAGGGTAACAGCAATAAACAGCCGTTTACTGAGCTGCAGAGGGGAGCGGTGTCCAATGGGAGCCTGTCGGGTCAGAGTCTCCTTTTTTATGGTGCATCATTAAATATTGGCTGAAGACAGGCATTAGGCAAGGTCACGGTAATGTTGAGCCTGTCTGTCCCAGAAAGACGCTGATAGGAAATGATAATTAAATCCTCAGTTGCCTGCGCTGACACAGCTGAGGGTCTCTGAGATGCTTCTGCTGGCTGTTAAGGTAGTTCCCAGGTCAGACTGCATCATTCCCTGCTCTGCTACAGACTCCCTGTGTGACCTTAAGCAAGCAAGTCACTTAGGCCAGAGTTTCAAAGGTAGGCTTTTGATGTCTAAAGATGCAGATAGGCGCCTAGTGGAATTTTCAAAGGTGCATGGGCACCTGGCTTCCAATGGGAGTTAGGCACCTCGGTGCTTTTGAAAATCCCATTAGATGCCTAACTGCAACTTTAGGTGCTTACAGACCTCCAAAAATCTGCCCCTTAGCCTCTGGGCCAGATTTGCAAAGCTATTTAGGCACTTAAAACTGCAGATAGGAGGAGCCTAGTGGGACTTTCATAAGTGCCTGCATGAGTGAGGTGTCTGACTCTGTTTCCTGCCAACTCTGTATTCCTGAGGATCCCTGCTGCTGTACACAACCTGCCAGATTCATGAGGGACTCTCCCTCTCCTTCCACCACCGCTGCCTGAACCAGAACTGATCAGAAGAAAGACTTACAAAAAGCAATGAAAATGCAATGGGAGACACACCTAAACCGCTCCAGACAAGGGTGACAGGATTAAGGCAACTCCCCTAGTCTCATTTGCATCAAAAATGGGACACAGAGGCACCTCCATTAGCATTCAGAGCAGAGAACAGAGATTTCCAAGGCAGGAACCGCACTGAACTCTGGGACCAGAGAAGCAGGGGAGCGTTGCATGATGGGGGATCTCTTCTCCAGATGTTAATGAGCCCACCCCTGCACACACCCAGCTCAGCAGTTATCAGACCAGTTCTAATAACGAACCCTCTATTGGCATCCAAAATACTGAATCTGCCTGATTGCATTGTGACCTCCCTTGGAGTAACGTTGCCCAGAGCCAGGAATGTC
>NW_027132493.1:0-4232 GCF_026122565.2 Emydura macquarii macquarii | reverse complement strand
TTAGTGTGGCTCCAGAATACAAAATCACATGCTAGAAACATTATAAAAATATGGCAGAATCAGGGTTAAAAGATATATGGCAGTTGCACAACCCCACAATGAAGGATTTTACTTTTATTTCCTCCCCACTTTCCACGTATTGATGAATAGATTTTTTTCAGATCTGGTGGCCTCAGTGCTTAATAATGAAATCAAACATCATGATCTCTGGTCATCATTGGGCTTGTAAAAGATGGAGCTTGAACTCCTCTCCTTTGACAGATAAACATTTTCTGAACTATGTCACAGAAGAAATTTGGTTTTTCTTCAAAACAAATGACACCAGAGAGATCCCTATCCACCCTACAGGATACACTAAAAGCTTGTATTAGGAGCAGGGTCATTTCCTTCACAAATTAAAGCTGTGGATTTAAAATATGCAACCTTCCCTTTCTAAGGAAATCTTAAAAAATCAATCAGTCTTCAGTATGAAGTAAATAGATCGACTTTATCACAGGTTTATGCTCTTTTTAGACTCAAACAAACATACTGGGCATCAGGGGAGAGAATGGGAAAATTCTTGCATACGGATTTAAAAGTGAGAGATCAAAACTCCAGAATAGTATCACTCAAATGAGGACAAGGGCAAATTATTACTTATCAAAACGAGCTCAACGAACAATTTTTGAAATTCTAGCAGGCTCTTCTAATAATTAATCTTCACCTGCCTCAGAAGAATTGAATAATTTTGTTAAAACTCTTAAACTCCCACAAATCTCAGAAGAGCAGCAGGCCAGGCTGTCCTCTCCCTTGCAATCAGAGGAAATAATCAAGACCCTGGAGGAAATGAGTCTGGGCAAGACCCCAATCCTGATGACTTACTGATAGAATTCTATCAAAGTCTCAAAGAAATTCTGCCTCCTAAGCTGTTCCACATTTATGAATATGCCTTAAAGAAAGGGACATTACTTCCTACTGTAACCCTTCTAATTACCATAGTACTTAAACTGGGTAAGGAGGTGCAAAAATGTTATAGCTGTAAACCCAGCTCTTTAATCAATACTGATATAAAATACTTTCAGAAATATTGGCTAAGCAGCTTGAAAAAGTAATGAATGATATGGTTCACTCCAATTAAGTGGGATTTATTAAAAAGCATGGTTCAGATAACACATGTCAGTTGATTAACATTATGGCATTCCACCAACATGCTGGAAATTCCCATGCAATCATTTCACTCGATGCAGAGAAAGCCTTTGAAAGAGTGAATTGTAAATATCTATTTCTTACCCTGCATACAGTTGGATTGGGGAATTTATTTCATGGATAAAGCTGTTGTAGTCCAACCCCAATTCTAGCACACTAACAAATAGCACAATATCCATTCCCCCTTTGATTTGTTTTGGGACAGAGATGCCCTCATTCCCCCTCTCACTCAATTTAGCATTAGAAACAACTTGCAACACTAATTCGAGAACACCAAGGTATTCAAGGGATCAAAACAGGGTCTCAAGAGACAAAAATCCTTCTATATGCAGATGACCTCCTATTTTTTAAAAATCTGGATCAATCAATTCCAAATATCCTACAAATAATAGATGATTTTGGCAAATTTCCTGGCTACAAGATAAATTGGGATAAATCAGAAGCAATGAAGAGCTCATTGGATATGGTTGGAAGTGGCTGTCCTATAGGGACATTTAGATGACAACAGACACACCTCAGATATCTTGGCATCTTGCTTCCTAAGGAAATTAAAAACATAATTGAGGTTAACCTAGCCCCAGTAATCAGGCAGTTAGCAAATGATTTAAATAGATGGCAGGCACTACCTCTCTCCCTTTGGGGAAAAATAAGCAATTAAAATGAATACCCTTCCCAGGCTCTGTTTTATACTGAATTCCTTCTTTATCCATATGCCTCCATTTTATTTTACCAAAATTGACAACATGTTCTGATCCTTCTTGTGTGGCACTGGTAAAAACCCAGAATCTCCTTAAAAAGATTACAGTTCCCTACCCAAAACAGTTGCTTTTAGATATCCCAACTTTAAACTTTACCATTAAGCAACAATTCTTAGCCAAGCAGCACAGTGGCTCGTTCCCTCATGCTTCAGAGCCCCAGACTGGCTCCAGCTGAAAACAGAATTGGTTGGTCCTTTCCCCCTTTCCAATGAGCTGCAGTCAGATTATTACTGATTCCCTAAATAACAATTACCAGCTATTGTGGCAGCCAGAAATACTTGGCATACAATGTCTACTACATTTAAAAATCAATCACTTCTATATACCAAGGCCTCTCTCTGTGGTAACTTGAAACTCTGTTGTTAGGGCGCGCAAGAAATTGTCGCGAAATCAGTGTAGATTGACAAAGGCAAGGCCCTGAAAGCAATTCTAAGCTTTGGCAATCATTAAAACAAGAGTTAGGCCTCTCGAGAGCAGGGCCCGGACACTTCCCTCTGACAAGCCTAAGCCCAAAGGAGGAAGTGCCATGGGGTCTGGAAAGTCCCGAGATGAAGTGTAAACCTGCTGATGCTTGGTCAGTGGAACAAGTACTATTTTAGCTATAAATCAAGTAATATCAGCCTTGTGATTAAGCTCTTTTGCAGTAAACAACTAACATCACCTTTTTCCTTGAAAGTCCCTAATTAACCACCAATAGACTAATGGAACTTAAGATAAGGCCCAATCCCCGTGGGGATTGAGACAAACGTCACCTGCCCTAGTGATAGCAAAAAGGGTATAAGAAAGCCTAGGAGCCCCCTCCTCAGGGAGACTCTCCGTGGATCCGTGGAAGCACTAGCGGATGCCTCTGTCAAGACGGTTCCCGGGTCGCCACTCGCTTACCAGAACGAAACATGGGTCTCCTCGTTCTTGCAGTGGTAAGCGTCCTTCTTCCCGCTTAGATAGGTTTACCCCTCCTCACCCAATGGACCCCCAGTGGTATATCGTGATAGGTATCTTTTGGGTGGGCCTCTTCTTTACTTTATGGTATACCTCCTTGCTTGCTAGGTGCTGCTGTTGCTGCTGCTGCTCAACCAGTGACAATAACAATAATGACGAGTGTGGGCATCTTCCCCTAGTATAAGATGCCCACCCGCACCTGCAAATTATTACTCTTTATTCTTGTGATTGATTGTGCCATCATTTTTCTCCTTGTAGTGAGACTTGCTCTGGAGCTACTGTTGCGTTATTGCAGGGGGTTTCCAGTCATGTCTCTGTTTCGATACCTCACTTAACAAATAAGCTAAACTGTGAATCATTTTGTCTGTCTGCTCCATTCCCGCCACCGAGATACAATACCGAACATTACATCTGTATAACAGGCAATTCCATCATTTGGCCAGACTGGATTAGGAAAGGGATTTTGCCCATCAGTCAATTTATTGAAAATGATACCTTTCTCCATTTTACAATATTACCAGAAAGATTCAGTATAGAGACTAAGAAGGAATGCAATATATCCAACTCAAACATGCCATCTGCCATCTGTTTGTCCTTGTTGCCTGCGCTACCCTGACCCACCTGAATGATTTTCATTTCTCCAATATTACCCAGATTGCCAAAATTTATAGCAACATTATATGTATACTTGGCCAGCGAATTTGAATTAAACACAGATTCCCTAAATAAGAAATGAAAGGAGGAACTAGACCGATCATTCTCTGCTAATCAATGGAAACACATTTTAGCCAGTGTCCAAACTGTTTCTTGGACATCAGTTTAAGATTAATCCAGCAGAAAATCACATGGAGGATGCATTAGACCACCCTCCATCTGTTCAGAATGGGTCCTGCTAAATCAGACACATGTTGGCTCTGTGATTTAGCAGGTGTTAACTTGACCCATATGCTCTGGGAATGCTCCTATACCCGTATGTTTTGGGAAGAACTTAATTGCCTAATTATTTTTCCCTATCAAATACAATTGTGTTACAAAGTAAACATGTAATTTTAAACCTAATAAATGGAAGCTGAATAAAACTGAAACTTTGGCTAATCAGAGCACTAATGATTGCTAAAGAACTAGTACTACAAAAATGGAAATCCAAAAAGCAACCAACAAGTGAAGTCTGGAACACAGATATTGTAAGCTTGGCCATCATGGAAAGAAATATATACTGTAACAGAAAGCCCCAAGAAAAATTCTTAGAGATATGAGATTCTTTCCTGGAAGTATCTGAACGGTACTATTAAATACCTCCCCCCGCCCCCAATTCTCCCGCCCCTCTACTCCTTCTTATCTATATTCCTG
>NW_027132492.1:0-4359 GCF_026122565.2 Emydura macquarii macquarii | reverse complement strand
TAGTTTCAGGAATGTGAAGATGTGACCACCTGCCGCTTAGCTTATGGCTGCTGCCTCTCCTGGTACGGCTGCTGCTGCTTAGCCTGAGAACAAAGCCTCCGACCTTACAGTCGCCTGCTTAATAATGCTTTAACCAGAGCCGTCATTACTATTATAGCAGTCCAATACTCAGACCTGCTGAGCTGGGGCTTGCCTCCTGGGTATAATTAACAAGGGCCTTATCTGAGTTTGTACATCAGCTTCCTGTGTTCTCCAAACTGTTCTCTTTATCCAGCAAGCCAAAGCCATTATGCTTACTAATAAATCCAACTGGATTTCAGTGCTCACCACAATGGGGTGAACCATTATATTTAGCATACCAGTTGCAGAGGGTGACCACCCTAACAGTGTTTCCCAAGAGTGATGTCCTGTGTCTGCAATAGTTTTCAGCACTTGAGTGATTTCTGTATTATCATGTTTTATTTCAATACGTATTTGTTCTCCTGTCTGCGCAATATATTGCGACTGTGAATGTAACGTAGGATGGACAAATTTTCCTGAGTTTACAGGGGTTACATTATGATACAACTGTGGCTTAAACTTCAAGCCGTTTACAGTCCATATAGGTACACAGTATTCAAAATCACAACTTTTAATCTTGGTAATATCACAAAAACATCTATTAACTAAATAAGCCATAAAATACAATTCACTATCCTCTACTACTACCATTGGACAACAAATTCTAACACAATGTAAGGCTTGAGACTTTTCAGCTAACAAGTTGTACATTAAAACTTATGTAAATGGCTAATCCTCAAGGACACTGGCCCATGCAAACATCCGATGACCCAGGAAGCCAGATGTCCTCTTATAATTCTAATTTCGATAAGAACACCACATTTGCTTTTGTGTTTCTGTCTGTCTGCCACCTAGCTGTAAAGATTTCCCTCCCCCCCCCTTCTCCCTCCACCCTATCCCCTCCCCTACCGAGTGTAACCTTAGCAGTCTGGATGTAGGTGGAGTGATTAAAAGTGTCTCTGTATGTATTTAATGACCATTATCACGGTTGTTCTCTGTAGATGGGACAAAGTCTGTATTTGTAAATGAACAGATAAAGAATTTAAAATGTATTATGTAATCGATAAGAAAGGGGATATAATTTATCACTGTAACATCAGAAAGCTGAAGCTGATTTAGCAGACTTCCCGGTATCGTGAATAAATCTCTCTCTTCAGTGTTGTCTGTGCGGCTTGATTCTTGGGGAAAGAATCCTTTCGTGCTTTACAACATCCCCTTCCTGCATACACAACAGCTGATTTTTGTTCAGTGAATATATTAAACATACATCTTTGGGTGCCTTTGCCTTTAACATAAA
This sequence comes from Emydura macquarii macquarii, assembly GCF_026122565.2. Lineage (NCBI taxonomy): Eukaryota > Metazoa > Chordata > Testudines > Chelidae > Emydura > Emydura macquarii. The sequence goes on along the minus strand of NW_027132492.1, from coordinate 3,002 downwards.
AACATTCATCTCTTTCCTGGGATCCTTACACACACATCCCAAATTTTCATGGGCCACACACTGAAACAGGTCAATAGTTTTCCATTGTAGATGTTCTTTATATGCCTAGAAATGGGGATCAACGGAATACATAACCAAATTCTTTTTAGCTGGATTCCCACCGGTACCACTGGACATACGTCAATAGTGAGATGGGGGTGTACAGTTATTACATATGCTCTGAGAACCGTTTGATCTTAAGTGTAAAGTTTACCAGTTTTTACCATGCCATTAATTGTCTTTCCCCTTCTGTAACATGCTTTTCACAACAATATTTTATTTCCAAAGGCAAATTTCCTTGCATGCCATCTCAGATTATTTGAATGACCAATTGCTGATTCGTATTCTGGGCCTGTGTACAGGCTAGTGCTAAGGATACATTTTCTTGTCTTGTATCCATAGTTCCTGCTAAAACTAACAGATCCTTTTCCCCTTGCTGTGACATTCTGGCAATATTTTAGAAAATAATTGTTGCCCCATTCCTAATTTTGAGAAGCATGCATGCACTGATGGATTTTTTTTGGTTCTTGTATCTCAGTTTGTTTATCAATACCTTTATATTAGCAGTATCCAGCATTTTAATTTTTAATTCAGTTCCACCCAAAACAGTTTTCAATACACTTCTTGGGAGCCTTATCTTAGCCCTTCTGGCTACCAAGCAAATCCAACAGCCTTCAGTATTTCACATTGAGCTAGCGCTGGGGCAGCTATACCTTCACTGGGTCTTTACTGTGCAGCCCTTTATAGTAATCAGGGAAGGTGTTGGAATGGCCTTCCTTTTCTTACATCCAATTTTATACAACACCCAGGTGCATTCAGCTAGGCTTACACGCTAGAGGTTATGTTTTTTTGTTTTATTTTGTCTTTTTATTCCTCCCCAGCACATAATTCTTGTGTCCCATGCATATTTTGCCTTTAGACATGCCTTTATCACCTGTTAACAGACTGGCATTTCTTGACTTCTGCCCTTTTGCAACATTTGTTCCTGTAAATACAGTTAAAGTGCTTATTAATCCTTTGTGTCCCTTTTCTTAACACAATACACAACAATGCTAGCAACAAGACACACAGCACAACACAAAACATAAAACACAACCTTCGTGGCGACAGTAAATGGTACTTTGGGTTTCTCTTTAGCTGTTTTGCTGGCTCCAGCTTTTCCTGAAGTTCTGAAAGACAAAGAGAACATTTCTCTATCCCCTTTGAGGGGGCGGCAGATTATTGCGTAGAATTCCCCTTCCATTTACAAATCTTTTTGCTGATTGCAGGCAAAGCAGAGGAATTAACCCCATATTTTCCTGTGTTTTTGTTCTAAAGGCAGGCCAGGTTTTTAATAGCTTCAACCTCTAAGGGTTTAGGATGAATTATCCCGCTATTCATTTATGAAATTCATGAGATGATGTACCTCAGTTTCTCTTTTTATACAGCAGGCCAGGTTTTGTAAAGTTTTCTCTGGTGTGCTAAGTGTTAAGTTTATCTACAGGTAATAGCTGAGAAGCATCATTACCATAAGGCTTTTTAACTTGAGGTGTGTTTTCTGTTACCATTTCTAGCATGCCTAAAGGTTTTCCCCAAAACTACACACACACACACACACACACACATTGTTACAGGCTTGCTCATTAACATTACATTTATTTCAAGGTTTGGTAATAACAACATTAGCATCAAATCTATTACAAGAGGGTGTTTGTAAGTATCTTGTAATACCATCCCTTTTATTTAGACAATGTCTCTGAGGCCAGTATGTTCAATATCCTTTTGGAATCTTTGCATAGGCTATAATTTAATTATAACCTTGGAGTTCTGGTGGCGTAAATTTGTAAAGGACTTTTGCCTTCTAAGGGTTAACCTGTCCCTAAGTATCAGCATTGACTTGTTTCTCCTCTTTCGTTTGTGTCCATTATCTATAGCCTCTTTGTGCTATCATCTCTGGGCACTTTTCTTCTTTCCCTATAAGCTAGGAAATTTGCATCAATAGACACCACTGGTTGTCAGGTTTTCCTTGAGATTTTGAAAAAAAAAAATCAATTTTTAGTCCCCTTCCATGTTCTTAATTTTGAGGGATGGAACCATCTTAACCATGGCTTGTTTTGTCTCTTTGACAAATATATATTTTATTTATTTATTTATGTTTTACATGGTATACTGTTGGGCTGGCCTTTTCCCACAAAGTTCAATGGGCTCGTTTAAAATTTAAAGTACAGTCTTCACCTTGTTTTTGTTTTGTCTGTTTTGTTTGTTCTTAGAGCAGTGATCTGAAAAAGAAAACACATCCTTTCCTGGCTCCTTTTTGAGCCTCTGCAGGATTTTAAGTAGCATGTTGGTCTGCATTTCTTTTACAGTATACACTGCCTATGTCATGGGAAAATGCACATTTCTTTCGTAGTTTAACTTCTATAACATTATATTAACCATAAGAATTTTTACATAAGGTGTAACTGTTTATTTTGTGCTTACAGAGTTTTCATGTATTCTTATCGAAGTGACAGTCTGATTACTCAGAGCCACCTTAAGACTCAGTGTTTTTCACATTGTTTTTTCTGTGCACCTCATCCCTGCTGTTGCTTGAGGAGGGACATTTTCTTTTTAATTTCTTATTCTTTTACTGCAGTTCTTATCTGCTATATAGTTGCCAAAAAAAAAAAAAAGGATCCAGAATTTTTCTTTGTATTCATCTGGTTCTGGCTGCCCTGCCACAGCCATGGCCACATTCTTTGTTCTTTATTTTAAAAAGCTATTAAACCTATAAAGCATCGAGGTACCTCTCAAGGGTTGAACGCTGAACAAACCCAAACACTAGTTTACCTGTGTTTGTCAAAAAGTGTTTGTCAATTTTGCAACTTTGAATGAAAGATTCAAATGGATTTTTAGTGGCATTATTTAAAAAAACAAATGAAAACATTTAATCTTAAACCTACAAAACAGGATTTTACAAACCAGAAGTATTAGTTTAGGTCCTT
>NW_027132491.1:0-4207 GCF_026122565.2 Emydura macquarii macquarii | reverse complement strand
GCTGGCCTGAGTGGGGGCATTTGTCATATTGGTTAACATCAATAGATCAAAATCATAATATATCGTGTGAAGATATGCCATGTCAGGTACTGTTAGGAAGGATATATTGTGCTGAGTAAGATAATAATACTTATATTCACGTAGTCTATGTGAAATGAAAGTTGTGGATGTATTTGATATTTCTGTATGTCAATTTAGGCTGGCTGGGACACACACCAGACTGAGAGGCAGCAGGATAATAGCAGTCCTTCTTACACAGGAGGGGGTTTTTAAAGAAAAGCTACCAACCACAACACAAGCTCAGTCTTCAGCTTTCTCCAGCTTGTTCACCAGAGATCACTCGCTGCCTGGAATCCTGAACAGTGCACAAGCCTAACAACGGGCTGTACGGAAGCAGCTCAGTGCAGCGTGTGACTGTAAGGCCCTGCTTAGTGTCTTTCGGTAGCAGCACCCCAGCCATAATAATCTCCATTTAATGCATGGAGAGCCTGGGGCCTAGAGTGAGCAAGTGACTTGTCCAAGGTCTCCCAGCAAATCCGTGGCGAAGCTGGAACTCTTCACTCCCAGCTCACCGGTCTCTATGGACACTTATTCTCTGCTAAAATGATTTGGGCCAAATCCTTAGCTGATGTACGTGGGTGCAGCTCCATTGAAATCAGGGGAAATCCAACAGAGAGAGAGCAGCAGGCCTCTGTACTAGCCAGGTCTGAGAGGCTAAGCAAGGGACTGGCAGCTAGGGATTCGTGGACTATGTTCCTGGCTCAAGGCACTTTCTTTCCTGCTACCTCAGTTTCCCCATCTGTTAAAGAGGGATACTGCCCAAGAGTACTGAACAACATTCTATGAAGCACCTATCAACGGTGAGTTCTGTGTCCACGTATCAACGTGCCTCAGTGGCTCACAGCTGAGAACACCAGATTCAGGACAGACGACTGAGAAACAGGGCAGACTCTCCCCACACTGGTGGTTCTTCAATCCCTACATTATCCCAAGCCAGTAACAAAAGTGAACTTCTGTCTCACACACTGGTTACTGAGAAGCCAAAAATGCAGTCCCCTTCGCCACCCAACTCTGTTCTCACAACCCAGACACTGGACTCTATGATGAGTGGTTACTGAAACCTACTGACAGTATGGGTTGGATGAACTTACGATAAGGTGGTTAGAAAGCTGGCTAGATCATCTGACTCAACGGGTAGCAATCAATGGCTCCATGTCTGGTTCGCAGCCGGTAACAAGCGGACTGCCTCAGGGCTCGGTGCTGGTGCCCTGTAGCCTCTGTTTGTGGAAAGTTACTGGCCCAAGATGGAATCCAGGGTCCCATGAGCAGATCACATCTCATTGTATGACTTGGTGACTCACAGGGGAAGCCATTGCTCATATTCTTGCAGAGGTGTGCACTGGAAGAGCTATCTGGGTGCTAGGAGTTTCTTCTGTGGCCCATTGTGAGAGCTCAGTGTCCTTGACGGGCCATCAACACATCGCTGTCTGACCTTCAGGTACCTTCTACCGGGGGAGTCACCCAGGGATACAACTGCAGGGTAAGATACCAGTCCATGGCCAATATTCATAACATCAGATAGGAAGGAGATCCACGTGTATAAACAGGAAAGTCATGCTTGGCAAATCGTAACTTTCCCATTGACACCCTGCATGACAGGCTTTGTCCAAGATTTGCTGCAACTGCACAACAGGGATAGAAATGGTCACATGCAATCAGAGCATCACACCATGTTCTCATCCCACGAGGGTGCTACAGCTGCTACCACCTAAATCTGGGACGTTGCCCAGGTTCTAGCAGGGCAAGCGGCTGGGACACTAGAGCCACGGGAGGACGGGAAGAGCAGATAAAAGCATGTCTGGCTGTAGGGAGCCTGCTCCTTGTCTAAAGAAAGGAGGAAAGAGCTCTTTAAATGTGAGAGGTGGACATCCAGGACCGTGGCTGTTTTCTCCAAGCGTAGCCACAGCTTCCTGGGCTTTGAACAAGCTGCCCAGCCAGGAGGTTTATGAGAGTCCCCCTGTCTTCTGGGACTAGCCCAGGGACAGCCCTCCTCGCTGGGATTCAGTCCTGTGCTATCGCTGATATTTACTCTGTGCTGCCGATGTACTCACGCCTTTTTAGAACATAAAAGCAGATTTGACTTTTTAATCTTGTGAATGCTGCAGTAGTGTGTGGTAGCAGAAAGCACTGCCACCCGGACCATGCCTCTTCTGACATTTTCACAGCGCCACTTGCTCCAGAAGGGTTCCAGCAGCTTTACAAACCAGAAATAGGATCCGTTGCACCCACTTCTGAGGGGGAACATGGCAGCTGTTTAGCAGTGCACAGCTCCCCTACAGTACACAGTTTAGAACAGGACAGGAAGAGGATTTCTTTTGAAAAAATATTTTCATTTCATGTGTCCAGCCCAATGCTTCATGGGAGGTGCTCAGTGCAATTGCATACAAAGAAGAAGAAGAATATTGTATCCAATAAACAGAAATTTGACCAGGACATTGGAGTTAACAATGTCACTTCTGCTGCCATGTAAAAGTTTAGTAAAATGATCAGGGCCTCAGTTTTACATTGTGTCTGAAAGTTATTTTGAGCAACCACATAGCGTAGGCCATTGGATTGTGGACTGATGGAGAGGCAAGAGTCATCGGCAAAATAAATATGACATATCAGACGTGATTCTTTTTGTTAGGCTAAACAAATTTGGTGGCTAAAGGTAACTGAGGAGATATCATAGACTTAGACCATTACAAGGTCTTTGAGCTAGTACCACATGACATTCAGATTAACAAACTAGCACAAGACAGAATTACTGATCTCTTATTCCTCAGCGACAGCCCTGTGTGTTTGCAGAAAGTGTCCATATCTCTCCTGCAACAGATCTCCTTCTCCAGATCTGCCTGTCTGCTAGCTAACCATCCATCCCAGGCATTGACGGGGCGTCAGACCCTGTGGAGATCTAGCCATTATCCCTACTTCTCTGACTAATTGATGATAATGTTTAAATGTACACGAGTACACTGAGCAGCCAATTCCTCTCTGACTCCGCAGAGAGCCTGGGAGTTCTCCTCTCCCTTTGGGAAGGACACTTAATTGCTGTTTACTCCTACAGATGGATAAAGAACACAGATGCGCAGAGGTAGAGAGACATTGGCTGGTGTCTATTGTCTGCAGCCTAGGAACACCACTGGGATTGCCCAGAGCTATATTAGAACCCCATTTCTATCCTGCCTGGGGCACTTGCCCTGTTTTGGCTCTTGGCATGGGATCTTGTTGCAGATGCTGGTTTGAGAGACGTGTGGGACATGGCTAGCTGAGTGGGATTTCCAGGGAAGACACTTCCGGCTCACAATTCACGGGTACCCATCGCTTGTTCTAGCTGAGATTTACTGTAAACCTTGCATGCTGTGCTTTGAATTTATTGCCTCCTGTCCTACCCTCTGTGGCAGAAGTGAACAACTTTTCTCCACCATTTTTATGGCAGCCTTTCAAGTATCTGAAGACTGCTGTCATGACTCCCACAATCTTCTCTTTTCCAAACTAAACATACCTATGTCCTTCAGCATTTCCTCATATAACTTGCATTCCATCCCTTTGAGCATCTTTGTTGCTCGCCTCTGGATCCTTGCCAGTTTCTCCACATCCTTTCTATACACTGGTGACCAGATTGGACTTAGTACTCTAGTAAAGGCCTAACCAACCACAAGTAGAATGGCGCTATCACCTCCTGTGACTTGCATGCTATGCCTCTGCTAATGCAACACAAAATTGCATTTGCTCTTTTTGCAATAGCGAAGAAATACATGCCCCAGAGAGACATACCTGTACAAACCAAACCTCGTTCATTCACAGACAGCATGAGGTAGATGGGAAAATTCTTCCATTCACCTATCTACCACCTCTCAGGGAGAAGGATTGCCTGTAGGAGAGCCCCTTCAGTCGGCATAGGCAGTGTCTACACCGAAGTGCTACAGTGGGGCTGCTGTAGAGTTTTAAGTGTAGAGAAGCCCTCAAGAATATCTTCCAGTAAAGACATGAAGAGAAGGAGAATCCACTACATCCCTTCACAGTTTTTCCAACCATTAATCACCCTCAGTGTTAAACATTTGGTCCTTGTTTTCAATTAGAATTTTTAGGACTTCAGCTGCCAGCAAAAGGGTCTTTTTCTGTCTTTCTCTGTTTGATTAAAGAGCCTCTTATTACCCAAAGCTTT
>NW_027132490.1:0-4207 GCF_026122565.2 Emydura macquarii macquarii | reverse complement strand
ATCTACGTTGATTTTGGCAACGAGACTTCTGTGGCACTTTAAAGTTGTTTTTACAACTAAAGTATTTAAAGGGCCACAGAACTCTCGTTGTTTTTGCCATATTGGCTTTGATAAGAAAAGCTCAAAGGATAGAAGCATCTACGTTGTTTTTGGCAACTAAACTCTCGTTGTTATTGCCATGTTGGCATTCATTTTTGAAGCAAACTGAGTTCTTGGCCCTTTAAAGACTAAAGTTGTTTTTGGCAACTAAAGTCTTTAAATAAGAAAAGCCAAAGAACTCTCGTTGTTTTTACCATATTGGCTTTGATAAGAAAAGCTCAAAGGATAGAAGCATCTACGTTGTTTTTGCCATATTGGCTTTGATAAGAAAAGCTCAAAGGATAGAAGCATCTACGTTGTTTTTGGCCAGAGAACTCTCGTTCTTTTGTCATATTGGCTTTGATAAGAAAAGCTAAAGGATAGAAGCCACAGCAAGAACTCTCGTTGTTTTTGCCATATTGGCTTTGATAAGAAAAGCTCAAAGGATAGAAGCATCTACGTTGTTTTTGGCACAGAACTCTCGTTGTTTTTGCCATAAAGGCTTTGATAAGAAAAGCTCAAAGGATAGAAGCATCTACTTTGTTTTTGGCAACGAGATTGGCTTTGGCCCTTTAAAGACTAAAGTTGTTTTTGGCAACTAAAGTCTTTAAAGGGCCACAGAACTCTCGTTGTTTTTGCCATATTGGCTTTGATAAGAAAAGCTCAAAGGATAGAAGCATCTACGTTGTTTTTGGCAACTAAAAGTCTTTAAAAGGGCCACAGAACTCTCGTTGTTTTTGCCATATTGGCTTTGATAAGAAAAGCTCAAAGGATAGAAGCATCTACGTTGTTTTTGGCCACAGAACTCTCGTTGTTTTTGCCATATTGGCTTTGATAAGAAAAGCTCAAAGGATAGAAGCATCTACGTTGTTTTTGGCCACGTTGTTTTTGCCATATTGGCTTTGATAAGAAAAGCTCAAAGGATAGAAGCATCTACGTTGTTTTTGGCATCTAAAGGGGCCACAGAACTGTCGTTGTTTTTGCCATATTGGCTTTGATAAGAAAAGCTCAAAGGATAGAAGCATCTACGTTGTTTTTGGCACAGAACTCTCGTTGTTTTTGCCATATTGGCTTTGAAAGAGTTTAGCTCAAAGGATAGAATCATCTACGTTGTTTTTGCCATATTGACTTTGATAAGAAAAAGCTCAAAGGATAGAAGCATCTACGTTGTTTTTGGCAACGAGAGTTCTGTGGCCGTTTAAGGACTTTAGTCTTTAAAGGGCCACAGAACTGTCGTTGTTTTTGCCATATTGGCTTTGATAAGAAAAGCTCTAAGGATAGAAGCATCTACGTTGTTTTTGGCCACAGAACTCTCGTTGTTTTTGCCATATTGGCTTTGATAAGAAAGCTCAAAGGATAGAACATCTATGTTGTTTTTGCCATATTGGCTTTGATAATAAAAGCTCAAAGGATAGAACCATCTACGTTGTTTTTGGCAACTAAAGTCTTTAAAGGCCATTGAACTCTCATTGTTTTTGACATATTGGCTTTGATAAGAAAAGCTCAAAGGATAGAAGCATCTAAGTTGTTTTTGGCCACAGAACTCTCGTTGTTTTTGCCATATTGGCTTTGATAAGAAAAGCTCAAAGGATAGAAGCATCTACGTTGTTTTTTCTGTGGCCCTTTAAAGACTTTAGTCTTTAAAGGGCCACAGAACTCTCGTTGTTTTTGCCATATTGGCTTTGATAAGAAAAGCTCAAAGGATAGAAGCATCTACGTTGTTTTTGGCCCTTTAAAGAGTAAAGTCTTTAAAGGGCCACAGAACTCTCGTTGTTTTTGCCATATTGACTTTGATAAGAAAAGCTCAAAGGATAGAAGCATCTACGTTGTTTTTGGCATCTCGTTGTTTTTGCCAAGTCTTTAAAGAGCCACAGAACTCTCGTTGTTTTTGCCATATTGACTTTGATAAGAAAAGCTCAAAGGATAGAAGCATCTACGTTGTTTTTGGCACAGAACTCTCGTTGTTTTTGCCCATATTTTGGCTTTGATAAGAAAAGCTCAAAGGATAGAAGCATCTACGTTGTTTTTGGCAACGAGAGTTCTGTGGCCCATTTGGCTTTGATAAGAAAAGCTAAAGGATAGAAACATCTACGTTTTTGGCAACGAGTCTTTAAAGGGCCACAGAACTGTCGTTGTTTTTGCCACATTGGCTTTGATAAGAAAAGCTCAAAGGATAGAAGCATCTACGTTGTTTTTTGGCCACAGAACTCTCGTTCTTTTTTACATATTGGCTTTGATAAGAAAACCTCAAAGGATAGAAGCATCTACGTTGTTTTTTGCAACGAGAGTTCTGTGGCCCTTTAAAGACTAAAGTTGTTTTTGGCAACTAAAGTCTTTAGAGGGCCACAGAACTCTCGTTGTTTTTGCCATATTGGCTTTGTTAAGAAAAGCTCAAAGGATAGAACCATCTACGTTGTTTTTGGCAACTAAAGTCTTTAAAGGGCCACAGAACTCTCGTTGTTTTTGCCATATTGGCTTTGTTAAGAAAAGCTCAAAGGATAGAAGCATCTACGTTGTTTTTGCCATATTGGCTTTGATAAGAAAAGCTCAAAGGATAGAAGGATCTACGTTGTTTTTGGCCACAGAACTCTCGTTGTTTTTGCCATATTGGCTTTGATAAGAAAAGCTCATAGGATAGAAGCATCTACGTTGTTTTTGGCACAGAACTCTCGTTGTTTTTGCCATATTGGCTTTGATAAGAAAAGCTCAAAAGATAGAAGCATCTACGTTGTTTTTGGCAACAAGAGTTCTGTGGCCCTTTAAAGACTAAAGTTGTTTTTGGCAAGTAAAGTCTTTAAAGAGCCACAGAACTCTCGTTGTTTTTGCCATATTGGCTTTGATAAGAAAAGCTCAAAGGATAGAAGCATCTACGTTGTTTTTGGCAACTAAAGTCTTTAAAGGGCCACAGAACTCTCGTTGTTTTTGCCATATTGGCTTTGATAAGAAAAGGTCAAAGGATAGAAGCATCTACGTTGTTTTTGGCAACGAGAGTTCTGTGGTCCTTTTAAGACTTTAGTCTTGAAAGGGCCAGAGAACTCTCGTTGTTTTTGCCATATTGGCTTTGATAAGAAAAGCTCAAAGGATAGAAGCATCTACGTTGTTTTTGGCACAGAACTCTCGTTGTTTTTGCCATGTTGGCTTTGATAAGAAAAGCTCAAAGGATAGAAGCATCTACGTTGTTTTTGGCAACGAGAGTTCTGTGGCCCTTTAAAGAATAAAGTTGTTTTTGGCAACTAAATTCTTTAAAGGGCCAAAGAACTCTCGTTGTTATTGCCATATTGGCTTTGATAAGAAAAGCTCAAAGGATAGAAGCATCTACGTTGTTTTTGGCAACTAAAGTCTTTAAAGGGCCACAGAACTCTCGTTGTTTTTGCCATATTGGCTTTGATAAGAAAAGCTCAAAGGATAGAAGAATCTACGTTGTTTTTGGCCACAGAACTCTCGTTGTTTTTGCCATATTGGCTTTGATAAGAGAAGCTCAAAGGATAGAAGCATCTACATTGTTTTTGGCAACTGAGAGTCTTTGTGTTATTTTTGCCTTATTGGCTTTAAAGACTAAAGTAGAAGCATGTTTTGGCAACTAAAGTCTTTAAAGGGCCGCAGAACTCTCGTTATTTTTGCCTTATTGGCTTTGATAAGAAAAGCTCAAAGGATAGAAGCATCTACGTTGTTTTATTGGCTTTGATAAGAAAAGCAAAGATAGAAGCATCTACGTTGTTTTTGGCCACAGATTGTTGCTTTGCCATATTGGCTTTAAAAGCTCAAAGGATAGAAGCATCTACGTTGTTTTTGGCACAGAACTCTCGTTGTTTTTGCCATAAAGGCTTTGATAAGAAAAGCTCAAAGGATAGAATCATCTACGTTGTTTTTGCCCTATTGACTTTGATAAGAAAAGCTCAAAGGATAGAAGCATCTACGTTGTTTTTGGCAACGAGAGTTCTGTGGCCGTTTAAGGACTTTAGTCTTTAAAGGGCCACAGAACTGTCGTTGTTTTTGCCATATTGGCTTTGATAAGAAAAGCTCTAAGGATAGAAGAATCTACGTTGTTTTTTGGCCACAGAACTCTCGTTGTTTTTGCCATATTGGCTTTGATAAGAAGAGCTCAAAGGATAGAAGCATCTATGTTGTT
>NW_027132489.1:0-4106 GCF_026122565.2 Emydura macquarii macquarii | reverse complement strand
CTCTCCTGGTCAATCCCCTCATCTACACCCTGAGAAACAAAGATGTCAAGGGGCCCTGATGAAAGCTTTCAGGAAATTCATCTTAGGACAATGGTAGCTGACCATATACTTCAGCTTCAAATAAAATAGATATGCCAGAGGCTGGTTTAGGGCCTGAACCGAAACTTCACTGGGCTGTGTCATGCTTTTAGAGTCACAGTCATGGGAGGAAGTGGAGACGGACAGACATCTTGGAACCTGTGACCGGTTCTTGTTAGGGCCTTTATCAGATGCCGCAGTTGACTGCCACTTGGCTGGTGGGAGGTTTAAACTTGTTGCTGCTCAGAGGTCAGACAATGATGGGGGTTTGTGCTTAGTGAGACAGTGCAGGAAAAACAGACTGAGCTGGGAAGCTGAGCATCCCTTCCTTGTGGGGTGAGAGACTTAAATTTGTGTGTGTGTGTATTTACGATGTCTACATTATACAAATATATGGTGGCAAAGACAGATTGGGACTCCAGCGTCAGGGTTTTTGTGGTTATATTTCATCCCCAGGCTTTTTTTTTTCAAGGAAACAATCAGAAGGAAACCCTCTAACCTGTGCCATAGGGCCCAGCACAGACTTATTACTGGGCCATTCTCAACAACGACATAAGGCCAGTTGCGCAGGAATCTTTGGTGCCCTTTGAGATTTTTCAAAAGCATCTGGGCACCTCACCTGACAGATCGGGACCTGCAGACGAGTCAGGCAGGGGAACGTCTCCCTTTCCCAGGTCCCAGTATTTCTCTGCGGCCTCGGCTGCCTGGGGTGAGGCTTCAGAGGTCATGGCTAGAGGCAGAAACACATTTTGCTGCAAACACTTACTCACCTACAGGGTCTCCAGCAGCTGAGCAGGGTTTTGTGAATTCCAGGTGGGCCGTATTCTGGGGTTCTGGTGCCTAAAGTGGAAGCTTTGTGACTCCAGCCCTAGGCCCACATCCTTATCCTCGTGTTACAGCTGGGGAAACTAAGGCAGAACAAGTGCAGTTATCTGCCAGGAGTCGCTCAGCGGGTGAGTGGCAGAGAATACTCTAGAAACCAAACCTCCAGAGTCTTAGTCCAGTGTAATGTCTTCTCCACCATGTCCACTTGTAATTGACAATGGCACCTAAGGGTGTTACATGCCCAACTCCCATTCACTGGCTGTGGGTTTTAGGTGCCTAATATCACCTCTTATGGGAAAACCCAGCCTGTACATTTCTAGCCAAAGCAGTATCCTGAGAATTCCCCCTACACCCAGGAGATGTTTTCCACCAGCTCCTTCCCATGTTTTACCATTATCTAGGACACACCAATAACTCTGTGTCTGTTACCAAAAGTCGAGATCAATAAAAACTAAACGAAGCTAAAAACGTGTCTTTCTGTTGTCTTTGTTGTCAGATCTCCCATTTTCTGTCCCCTTCGTGTCTGGTGTGAGAAATCAGTATGTAAAGGTTTGTCTACATGTAGACATTGCACCACTTTAGCTATCCTGGCAATTTGCAATAAAGAGCTGGAAGGAGCTAGAGTAAGTGGAAGCTCAAAAATCTGAAGTGAAATTTCAGGGAGTGAGTGAGGGAAAACCCTTCGACTGGGTGAATTGCTCCAGCCCGGAAGAGCTGGGAGTAGCCTTGTGGACAAGCCCCTGGAAGCAGGGGGCAGTGTCCGGGCCTCTCCCTCTGGGTCCTTCTCAGAGGGAGACCACCCCTCCCGGCTATCTCCTGCTGGGAGCAGGCTCAAGCCCTTTTTCTGGGCAAGCAATCTTTCACCCGGCTCTTAAGTAGGGCTGGCCAATGTACAGTCTAGCGCCAGGCTTTTAGGCAGGGCTGGCAAGTAAGCAGTCTAGCGCCAGGCCCTCCGGCAGGGCTGACAAAGGAGCAGGCCCACTCTCTGGAGCAGTATGGAGGGTGAGGCTCTCTCAGGGCTGAAAGGGAAGGGGGGAGGGGGATGCAGGCCCACCCGTCTCCACTGTGTCCCAGCCCAGGGCCCTTGCAGTGGCAAAAGGCGTTTGCCACGGGGTCGGCGGGGCTCCTGCCGCAACACGCCACCCGGGTTGCCCAAGACTTAGCCACGAACTTGTGGCTGCCCCTGGGCTTCTTCCTCCCCGAAACCCCCGGTATCTGCCTTCTTCGGGTCGCTGGGGTGTGGAAGTCCTACGAGGCCCTCCTCATTCATGGCTGGCAGCTCTGGTAGCTCCATGGGTTCATCCTCAGAGGGTAGCTCGTCCAGGTCCTTCGGCCCCCAGGCCGCAGGCAGGACCAGTAGGTTCTCCAGGTCCCAGGCCCTGTACTGCTCCGGCCAGCCCTCCTCCGGCTCCCAGACCGCGGGTGTCTCAGGTGGGGCCTCCTCCGGTTCCCAGGCCGCGGGGAACTCCGGTGGGCACTCCTCCGGCTCCCAGGCTGGGGGTAAGACCGGCCGCTCCCTTTCAGCGTGGGTCTCTGGCCTTAGCTGGGAGCCCAGGAGGAGAGGTGTCCTTTTCCCTCGGCCGTCCTCCGTTGACTGGGCTCACAGGCCTGGGCTTTTAAAGGCCTGGGCCCGCCCACCTGCTTCCGGTCAGGGTTTTTCCTTTGGGGCTCAATCAGCCAGGATGGGTCTGGCTCCCTCTTTGGGTACTTCTCAGAGGGGGACCACCCCTCCCGGCTACACTGCTGCATTAAATTAAGCAAAGACAGGAGCTTCAGTGTAATGTTCCTAGTTAGCAAACACCCAGGATTTAATATTGGCAGAGCTGTGAGTGACCCAGGGGAGTGCAATACACCAGGGGGAAAGGGCAGAGAACACAGGGAAGGGCACAGGGAGGGTGCAGGGTTATAAGAAGCTGCAGAGAGAACAGACACCTCTGAGCTGAAGAAGAAATTTAACAGAGCAGAGAAACAGTTAGGCAGTTTCTCTATTTCTATTGATGGGTTCAGCACCGAGGCCCCTCCAGCCAGGTTTCCCCCAGTGGCTGGTACCAGCTTCTTCAGACCCTGAAGTGGGCGACTCTGGGCTAATCACCACAAGAACGTTTACCCTTAAACCCGTCCAGTCTGATGTTGGTTTCACCTGGGGGGACAAATCCTCCTTCTGCATGAAGAGGTTGGTCAGGGAGATGTAAAGGGGTGAAGGGAGCTCTCAGAGCGTAGGGCTCTGGCCATGGCCTCGCAGCTTGAACACCCTGACAGGCAGTATGTCCGGATGCAGGGATTCACAGCCTGCTCGGTGTTTAATGCCAGAGCAGACCAGCAGCATCATCTAGACTGACCTGGACTTGCCAGGCCACAGAAGTTCACCATAGAGGGCCGATCCCAATAACTCGTGCCTGCGGAAAGCCTGTCATCCACAGAGGCAATCTTGACTTGAAGACCTCAAAAGCCAGAGCACGCACTGCTTCCCTTGAGCGTTTCTGCCAGTGGTCCTCACCCTCCCGCATATAAATGTGGGCTTTGTTACGGCTTGGAATTTGTCTCTGTTTAACGCTGGGGTTTTATTCCTGGATGCGGGAGAGGAGTGGAGGGTTGAGTGAGCTAGAGTGGGGGAGCAGGGAGCTAGGACTCCTGGGTTCAATTCTGGCCTCTACACAGCAGTGAGTTTTAGCCCAAACACCCCTGCAAAGATCACTCCTTGTTTCGCCCTTGGTTAACACTCGCAGGGACACTTGGAGTTTGGATTCAGGACCCCTGTATATTCTCTCTGTGATGCTTTTGTGCTAACAGACACGGACGGTGCGCTGTGAAATCTGGCAGGTGACTGATCATTCTTCTCCTTGTCCCTGAGACAGCGGAAACGACAGGTGTTCAGACCTGTGCAGCTAGGCACAACAAATTGCAGGGCGGTTTCCAGCTGAAATCCCTGGTCTAGAGGCAGAGGAAGACGGCTCTGCACCCAAAGAGAGGGGACAACCGGAGGTGTGGGCTCTAAGGGGCTGCCACGAAGGGGCAGAGATGCAATTAACCCTGAAACTGCAAGACTCACAAGGGTCTGTTCTGGCCCTAAAGGCTATGAAAAGACGATCACATGGTTACCTTGTCCTTCCGCCCCCACCAATCCCCACCCATTGCTTTGACTCAGCCACTAGATTCCATCAGCTGCCAGCTACACGGTGAGCTCCTCCGGGTGGAACTGTCTG
>NW_027132488.1:0-4172 GCF_026122565.2 Emydura macquarii macquarii | reverse complement strand
TTTGTTCCAATAAGGACAAATTTTTAAAGTTGCCAGGAAATGGAGTTGTCATCCTTTATACAGCTCTCGTATTGAGGCATAACTATTTAAAGTGTGTAAACCTCTTAGATTAAAAGTGCTATTGGAAGGTCTTTATACTGAATAGTGGTGGGACAAGGCATATCTACAGTAAGCCAGCATTGTGGGGTAGCATGATTGTGCAGCATTATGGGAAGGCCTAGGTGTTAGTGACAGGGAAGAGGAAATATTCTCTTGGTTGTTGAAAGCAAGAACGAAAAACATATTTCAGTTTTTAAAAGGACTTGTCGATCATACCCATAGTTTTGAGGTGGCCAATTTGTGTGCCAACCTCAGGCCTCACACTTTGAAAACTTGACATTAAATTAATGACTGGCAGATTGTTCGGCTCAAATTCCATCTCTCAAATGGTTCGAGCCAAATTCATGGGTTGTTGATTCTAGATTTGTGTCTTGGGGAAAGAATTGAGACTAGAATTTTTTCTCTCCCATCCCCCATGTGGGCTACCCAACTCCTAGCATGGGATTTGAGCTTCATGATCTTCTGGCACACAGGAAGTGGTGCTACCAATTAGGTTTAACTGCCAATGAGTAAATAAGGCTTGTGTAAGGTAAATACAGTCTGATGCTTCCCAGGGGTACCCAGAGTTGTGAGGCACCTAGCTCCCACATGCTCTTAGTGTGAGAGAGCTTGTCCATACTTGCCATGGGTCAAGTCCCTTACTACCCCAGGCAGCTTATCTGCATGGGTTGAAGGATTCCAGATGTACTCGGAAAAACGTCATTATTCTAGTTATGGTTAAAGGCAATGCCTGCTGCTTGGGGGAGGGGTTGTTTTGTTTTGAGGTGTTCTTGTTTTTCCTGCAACCCTTGCCATCTATTGATTGACTAAATATGCAAATAGACTTCCATTGTAAGATAAGCAGTGTCCAGTTAGGGGTAGAAGTCTGCCACCATCTATTTCGATGCATGCTACCTCTGAATGACTTACCTTTAACTACAGGGCCTTAAAATGATGACTTTCAATATACATCCATAACTCCTTGCACTTATCTACATATAGATTTTTGTAATGATTATGATGATCAGTGTAATACATGACCACTTTTGTTGAACCCAGAAGATCCCGGTGCCCTCTGCCAGTTGGCATCAAGTAGTCCTTGGGTCACGCTCTGATATTGCCTTTCTCATCTTGTGTCGTTTTAATCTGCAAAGTACAGAATGTCTATTTTTATGTGGCCAAAAGAGTTATTTTTTTTCTTGCTGTGTGGTCCTATCTCTAAAATGTAGGTATGTTTCCAAAACACACTTGGCCCTTTGACATAAGGGCATCATGAGAGCTTTAAAATGTATAAAATCACCCTCACACAGATATTCTACGTAATGTTGGATTTAATGCAAGTAATGGTGAGGTCTTTGTTCCAACATTAATTAATAAACACAGTGGTATTCCATTTTCAAAACCTCTGTTCCCTTCATTACCTAACCATGATGGGAATATACAGCAATGACTTGCAATGTACAAAAACTTAGAAACCCGATCCCATCTTTAGGATTACAACATGGAAATGAGCTATCCATAAATATTAGAAATTATCTACTTCTCACAGATGTTCACTCTGTTTATTATCTGCAAAAATTCTGGATCAAATGTTCAATATGAATATGTTAGTATCCATTAAAATTGCTTTTGGCAGATTGTGTTGATATCAGCAGGAAAACCATTAAAAGGTATAAAACTTTAAAACAATAGCTTAAAGGTGTTTTATAAACTACAGATGGCTTATACTGTTCAAGTGGGTGTCTGCTGTAGAATGAGAAGCAGTAAAAACTGGGGGAAAGAGGAGAAAATGAAGGAATGACTTGGAAATAATTGTCCTGTACAATATGTTGTTGTATTTAAAGTAAAGATAAGCAAAATGGAAATTGCAACTCTCTCACTATCTTTTGTACAAGAAGATTATACTACCAGTTGTTAGTAGAGTGACATGAAAAGCGTTTTGTGTATCGTGTGTGTTGCATGAAACCTGTGACTCTTGACACTTGCAAAAAAGTAAACCCATGCACATACAGCCTTTGCCAGTAGCTGCTAATGAGTTTTCATCATTGACTTCACAGGAATATAATTCGTGTGTCATAATAGAGAGGGAAATTGAAGGTGAAAATAAAAAAGGAACTGGGTGCAGCAAATGTCTGCAAACTGAATTATTCCTAGCAGTTGAGCGAACCTTCCTGTATTTGACCCACATCTGTAGATAAAACCACACTGCAGAAATACCATATTGAATGACTTCATTAGATCTCTCAAAATAAATAAGGTTGAGTGTGAAATGTATTGAGATGTACTGTACCTCTACACGTTTCCTGTTTCTAAAAGTTCCCACCACTGCTAGTTCATCTGTACAGTAGTAAAGGCAGGAGTTTTGGTATATGGGGGGATAGAGCCACACTGAGTAGGTTACACGGAAAAGGCAGCAGTGCCTGTTTAAAACACTATCTATCCCTGGACTAGATGACATAGTGGCTAAAATATTCATAGCTGACAAATTCTTTGAACACATGTGTGCTCCCACTCATGGACCTGCACTGGTGACCGCACCATTAGAAAAATTTAAATAAAAGAAGCTTTTGTGGACACAGCATGTGCCCTTCCCCCTGCCCCCACTACCCTCCGACCAAAAGAAACAACACCATCAGATGTTGAGGTAAGTATTACTGGCATTCAATAGGTGAAACTCTTCCCTCTAAAGAACTTAACCAACGCCACAATATAAAATTAAAAGACTAGGTCCTATTTCTTGGATGATGTGGAAAACCATTCTGACTACTTTTGGTCTTTAAAACCCAATCTGCCATTTTTCCTAGTTAAATTCCAATATGGGTAACTAGTCTCCCTTACCATTATTTCTGCTTTCTTTCCTTTTAAACTGTTTTTGTTTTCATTTAGTGGTGAGTGAGATGAACTATATGTTGTGTCGAGTTTGCAGCTCTGTAGACGTGAGGCTTACAAAAGATGTACAGCATATTTGGTAAATCTATCAATAACAACTTGAGATGAACCTGAACCAGAAGCCCAGATCTGAGCATCTCTGAAGTCTGGGGAAGTTTGGATTGGGATTCAGATGTGGACTGAGTCCACATCTTTCCTTATTTTGGAGTGAGAAACGCTAGTCCCTGTGGAAAGCCTGAGTAAATTGATCTTGCACAAAGTACCTACACAGTAGGTCACAGGGCCCTTTTATAGCCACTGAAGTTTGTGCTCCGCCACAATGGAGGTGGGAGCGAAGCAACATTTTGGGGAGAGACCGAGGGAAATGGCAGTGTAGAAAAGCAGTCTTGATTTTTTTTTATTTTTCTTGTCCCCAAAAATTACTTCAGCGAGTATGTGTTACAGGTAGTCACTGGAGGTGTCAGCCTTTGTAAGCCAAAGTGTTTAGCAAAGGCTGATATTTTAAAAATTCCACATGCACACTTAATGTGCCCCCTCCCCGCAAAAAAAAAAAAAGTAGTAAAAGTGCCCTAGTCCTATGGCAACTGTATGTGAAAATCACTTCTTAAATATCTAGCCCGCAGTGCAATGTGCGTGCAACATCAAGATGCAGTGACCATATGAAGATCCTGTGAGCATCGAAGCAACATATATGTAGGCAGTAATTCTATTCCCATATCATTACAGCTGTATTCATCACAGCAGCACTAAAAAGAATTAAAAGTGGAGTCCTCTATCTAAGGTCATTAAGGTACCTTTTTATTTGTACAGGCACACCATTCCCTGCAGGAGCAAATGGGCTGAGATCCTGCCTCCTTAAGAAAAGCAGGGGTTTGGGAAGGAAGTCTGTGGTTAAGACTGTGGACTGGTACTCAGAGCTGGGTTAAGTTTCTACCTCTGTCACAGACTCTGTGACACCTTAGCAGGTAATTTCATCTCTGTGGCGTTGACCCCCTGCCTGGATAATGAGGACAATGCTTCTATACCTCTTGGGAGGCAGTAAGACTAAATTTAAGTGAATCACTCAGATACGAAGGAGATGGAGATCACACAAGTAGGTAGACAGAATTCCTAATATCATGGTCTCAGTAGCACTGGTCAGTGTAGAATTTTGCAACGTAGGGAGCTTCTGTAGCATTGAAACAGAGTGGCACAGCAAAGTCCTA
>NW_027132487.1:0-4120 GCF_026122565.2 Emydura macquarii macquarii | reverse complement strand
GACCCTGCTCCGGGTGCTCCCTGCGGTGTGAATTCTCACCTCTTTCTCTGCTGGTTTGTTCCAGGACTCAGAAGAGCCCGAGGATTTGCAGGTAACTGAGGCCAAACCTGTGTCAGTGACTCCAGCCCCTCCCCTGGCAGAGATTCACTCCCTGCAGCTGCTCCTGGCACCAGCGCCCCGTAGTGCCCGAAATCTGGGCTCCTCCCTGTGACCGGCCAGAGTCGGCACATCCCGGCTCTCCTCCCGCCGGCCCCGGCACGACTGGGCTCTGGCCAGTTCTGAGCCCGGCCCATGAGCCTGTTGGGATCCTGAGCTCGTCTTCCTGGTGCCTCATCCTAGGGAATCACTGACCCCTGGGGAGCATCCTGTCCCCTCCCCCTGTCACCCTGTCCTGGGCAGGGCACCCCAACCTGTCACCCCTCCCGGGCAGAGTCCCAGGCCCTGAGAGACTCGCTGGCTGCCCCAGGCTGGCCAGGCCCAGGGTGTCCAGCAGGGCCATTGGTGCTGGTGCCGCGCTCGCTGCCAGAGCTCCCAGCCCCTGACCCAGCCCGGCCTGTTGCCCGGCACTGACCCCTCCCTGCAGGTGGGGACGCTGCTGCTCTGATGGCTAAGCCCCCATCTCTGCTGCTGCCTCTGCTGCGGTGCTCGTTGGCTCAGCTCGAGCTGGGACCAGTGCGGCGCTGCTGGGCGGCACCTTCCCCCGGCACCTGGATTATCCGTGTCTGGGGCGAGTGGGCAGGGACCTGCTCAGAGACACACGCCCTGTGCTGCACCCAGCGGGCAGAGACCAGCCCAGGCTAGGCAGCAAAGTGCCACCGCGCTGGGATTAACCCTTTCCTTCCAGTGCCACTCTACTCCCACTGCTCTGATCCCAAGGACCCACATCTAGCACTCAGGCAGTAGCTGGGTGACCGTGTCGGGCAGCGTAACTAGGACACTCTGCAATGGGGAAAGACCCGCGCTGTCACGCAGCCCCTAGGGGCTGGGCAGGGAGCGTTATTACTGACATAGTGCCCACCAGTGAGCCAGGCGCTGCAGAGAGAGAACAAGGGGCTGCCGGCCCCACACGGCTCCTGGTGTGAGAGCAGACAAAGCCCAGCAGGGGGAGCAGCAAACTCTGGGGAGGGGGAGTGAGGGTCCCAGTGTGGGAGCAGCGACACCCTGGGCCTGTCTGGCTGGGTCGGGCAGAGGGTTTTGTAGAGACCCGGCTGGCTCCATGCTTGGCCCTGGGTCACCCCCAGTTCAGCATCCAGCCAGCAGGGGGCTCCGTACCCCCAGGGGCAGGGCAGGGCAAGGGCAGCCTGAGGTCGGGGGGGGGGTGCAGGCTCAGGGGGAGCCAGAGGCTGTGGGGCAGCGGGAGCAGCCAGGGAGCTGGAACAGGGGGGCCGGGAGCTGGGCAGGAGGCTCAAACACCCTGTGCTCAGCGCTCACTCCAGGTTCTCACTTTGGTCCCTTTCCACTGGGATCAGACTCCGCGGTGAGGGGCCCGCACAGCCAGACTGGGGAGAGCCAGGCTCTGTCCGTGGGGGGAGGGGCAGCAGCTCTGTTACATGGGTGCCAGTTGCACAGAATTGCCATGGGGAGACACCCTGGGGCACCCCCTCAGCTGCCTCAGGGTGGCCTGCAAGCACCCTGCTTCAGTTTCCCCTCTTCAGCACTCCTGAAATTACTCAACACAGACCAAAACATCTGAGACAAAAGTCCCCTGCTGGGGTTTACTTGGACTATGCCCCTGGAACCTGCCCCTCCCTTTGCCCCCTGCCATCCTGGCACCTGCCCCTCCCTCCAACCACCCTGTGCAACCTGGAGCCCCCCATCACTTCACCCCCACACACCCTGTCAGCCACTTCTCCCCTTTCCCCCTCAGCTCCTATGTCTCCCATCCCTCCCCTCACCTCATCTGTTCCTCCTCTAATCCCCTCTTCTCCCCTGGGGTCCATCCCCTCTCAACTCCCCCCTGGCCACTGCCACTCTCCTCCCTGGTGCCAGCCTCTCCCCCCACTCTCCTTGTGTCTGCCCGTCTGCTCAGTCCCCGTCCGTCCTCCTGGCACCTGCCTTTTCCTTTACCCCCTTCTACTCTCCTGATGCTTGCCCCTTCCCTTGCACAGTGACATTGGCCAGGTACGATCTCGATTGTTGAACAGCTTCGTGCCCTCAGTTCTCCAGTCTGGAGTGCCTTTTACACTGCTTCACTGTGAGAACAGCGACTTCTGGGCGTTCACACACAGTCTCTAGCATGTAACTTCCTTCCAGCTACACAGGAAGAGTGCTATAACCAGCCACTGCTGAGTTACACTGCAGGAGACACCAGCAAACCCTACCCCAAACTGTCCACCTAGAAATGTGCATCTTGGTGCCCAGCTCCTCCCCTTGCCTCTTGTTGAACCTGGTCCCTGCCCCATCCCACGCCCCACCACTGTCTCCCCAGCACCAGGCTCTCCCTCAATCTGCCCCCCTGGTGCCTGCCTCTTTCTTCCCCCTCCGTGGCCCCCATCCCTTCCCTCATCCCCCGACACAAGCTCCTTCCTTCTCCCCCCCAAGTCCCTGCCCCTCCCCTCGCCCCCTCTGCCTCCCTGGCTCCTGCACCCCTCACTCCCTCTCGTCCTCTGGGGCCAGCCCCCCTTTCACTCCCCCTCTGGCTCTCCGGAGTTCCTCTTCCCCCTTAGCCCCCCTGACACCCGCCCCTCCCATCACCC
This sequence comes from Emydura macquarii macquarii, assembly GCF_026122565.2. Taxonomy (NCBI): domain Eukaryota; kingdom Metazoa; phylum Chordata; order Testudines; family Chelidae; genus Emydura; species Emydura macquarii. The sequence continues at coordinate 1,424 of NW_027132487.1, read as the reverse complement.
CACTCTGCCCCTGGCACCTGCCCCAGTCTTCGCTCTGCCCTCCAGTGATCACCCCTGCCCTAGACACCCCCGCTGCCCCCGGTTCCTGCCTCACTCTGTGCCCCTGGTGCCTGCCCCACTCCTCCCCCCACACCTGGCACCTGACCCTCCTCTTCACTCCCCTCTGCCTCCCTAGATCTTCCCTGTGCCCCCTGGAACCTGCCCCTCCTTGCACCCCTCTCTGTCCTCCTGGTGCCTGCTCCTTCCTTTGCCCCCCACTATCCTTGTGTCTGCCCCTCCCCTTGCCCCTCCTCTTCCTCTCCCAGCCTCAGCCTGTCCCCTCCCCTGTCCCTGAGCTGCCCTCCCCTGCCCTGCCCCCCTGACACCTTCCCACCCCACCCCTCCCCCACTCCTGCTCTACTTCCCCTCAAGTTCGCTCCCATGGGAAGATGGGCCCTGACTCCCCTTAACGGACAACAACCCCCCCCCCGATATTAACAGGGACGCAGGTTAATTTCACTTTGATCCCCGTGACCCGCCCCTGCCCCGTCCCTGACTCTGTTACTCTCTCCCCAGTGGACGTGACTCTGGATCCAGACACGGCAAATCCCTGGCTCGACCTGTCTGAGGATCGGAAACATGTGAGACGCGGAGACACACGCCAGGATCTGCCCGACAATCCTGAGAGATTTGATCGTTGTGTCTGTGTGCTGGGCGCTGAGGGGTTCCTGGGCGGGAGGCGTTACTGGGAGGTGGAGGTGGGAGAAAAGACTCATTGGACTCTGGGGGTTTGTAGGGAATCTGTGAGCAGGAAGGGGACGGTCAAACTCAGACCTGAGACTGGATACTGGGTCGTGCGGCTGAGGGATGGGGAATACAAGGCCCTCACCTCCTCCCCAACCCTCATCCCCGTGAGGGTCAGGCCCAGCCGAGTGGGGATTTTTCTGGATTATGAGGCGGGCGAGGTCTCATTTTACAATGTGACTGACAGATCCCAGCTCTTCACTTTCACCGACATCTTCTCTGGGATGCTTCACCCTTATTTCTATCCTGGTCTCAGTGCTGGGGGTGAAGACGTGGCTCCCCTGATCATCTGCCCGGTCCCAGCCCAGGCCGGAGGAATCTCTGTCCCTGACAATGACACCCGCGGCAGAGACTGTCCCCTCCCAGCGCTGAGCAGTCTCTGGCCTGTTCCCAGGGGAGGCTCTAAAGGTCATCACCCTCCTGACCCCCACCACCCGCCCCCTCAGTTCCCAGAACCAGACCTGTGAGATGGGGGAGGGGAGAAGGGCAGAGAAGTGGTTGGGGGGAGCTGGCTGCTGGGCTGGGGGCAGGTATGGGGTGTGCATTGGGTGGGGCAAAGTCAGGGGTGGATGCTGAAGGTGAGGTAGGGAGGGGGCTGCAGCGGCAGAAAGGGAGAGCCCAGCTGACATGAGGAAGACTCT
>NW_027132486.1:0-4181 GCF_026122565.2 Emydura macquarii macquarii | reverse complement strand
GAGACGACGGCAGCAAACACTTGTCCCATCAGTCTGACCTCCGGAAGAAGGGAATAAAAACCCCTGGCCAGAAGGAACTGTAGCACTGTGCTGCTTAGAATTTGGAGAGTGCAATGTTACTAAGGATACGCAAGGGATTCCCAAGCTTCTCAGCATGGGTTAGCCCTAAAGGACACATAGAGCTGTCATATTGCAGCAGCTTTTGAAACCTAGAATGTAACTCATTAGTCAGTGTGTGTTTATCTGCTTTAACCTTGTAAATAACTCTCTCATTTCTTTTTCTTAGTTAATAAATCTTTACTTAGTTTATTACAGGTTTGGCTAGAAGTGTTGTCTTTGGTGGGAGGTCTAAGCTCCAATTAACCTGGGGCAAGTGACTGGTTGTTTGGGACTGAGAGTAGCCTGAATAGTGTTGTGATTTTTGGTGTAAGGGACCATCTATCACAAAAGCAAGCCGGCCTGGGTGGCAAGATAGGCCGGGGTGCCCAAGGGACTGTCTGTGACCCCATGCTGAGGCTGTTATAGTGCTTCAGGCATTTACACTTGGTACTTTGCTGGTGAAATCTAGATTTCTTGAAATTTAGAACATGCAGCCAGTTTGGGGTTTGTGCCATGGCTGGTAACCGTCTGCCCGGAGGTTGGTATCCATGTTCATGAGCCACTACAGCCAGCTTGGCCCTGGGCTAGCCCAGTGCTGTGGGGGGCTGTGTCAGGTCACCCCCAACCAGAGCCATCTCCAAGGGCATTTTGCAGCGGCAGCTGAGGCTGGGCCAGGCTGCAGGGGCTGTGTCAGGTCACCCTGATGGGCAGCAGGGTGGTGTCCAGTGGGGGTCTGGGCTAAAGAGGAGAAAGTGTGAGCATGTCTCTCTTGTGCTCAGGGAACCAGGAGAGCTGAGGTGCCCAGCTGGGCCTGAGCCCTCAGACGAGGCAGGGGACATAGCCAGGGCAGAGGATGAGTGAGGCAGAGGAGACAGTAAAACCCTCTAACCTCAGCCCAGGAGGTGAGGCAAGGACAGAACCGAAGTGTGCAGAGCGGATTTGCTATAAAGTGGCCCTAGAGCTCCAGGGAAATCAGTGGAGTTGCCCAGTCCAGGGTGTTATAGCCAGGCAGGCTCCTGACTGGCCAGGTCAGGCAGAAGACTTGAACCCAGCCCTGCAGCCCCTTTCCCCCTGCATCCTGCACCAGCGCATGCCGCTGTTTGCATCCGGATGCCAGAGACATACCAGCGATGTACTGAGTCCTTGGAAAGCTGCGGCCTGACTCACCTTCAGCATCACTGCTCCCTTTGAGGGGATGCTGGTCCATGACACGGCTCCTTTTGCTATGCTCATAACCATCGTAATATAATGTATCCAGGGGATATTTGGAGAAAGATTTTTAAGTTAAGAATAATAATCCCTAGCTCTTAGGGTGCATTTCATCGGCAGGTCTCAGACTGCACTGCAAAGCAGGTGTCATTAGCCCCATTTTACAGATGGGAACCTGAGGCAGAACCAAGGGAAGAGGCTTGCTCAAGTCACCCAGCAGGCCAGTGTTTGCTCCACTAGGGCTCATTGCCCTCTCTTGCCTGTTGCCAGATGCCAACACACTGAGAGACCTACACAAACTCTTCTCTGTGTTCTACACAGTCCTGACTCCCATAGCCAACCTCCTCATCTACAGCATGAGAAACAGCGAGGTCAAAGAGACCCTGAGAAAAGCTCTCAGGAGATATACGGTTTCACAAGCATCCAGAAGTTCCAAGGATTTTTTTAAAGGAAAACAAACAGAATGAAGCTGAGCTGTGTCAGAGCACCAGCTGCTTGGTTCTGGATGCTCCCCTGCTCTGGCTTTTTGTCTAATCCTGAAAGGAAGTTTTGAACATATCTTATTATTATCATTAGAAGATATCTTCGACTGATGATGGCCAACAAGAGATGCTTGAAAATGCCATTGGCCAGTCTTTGGATTTCTCTGACTCTGTGTTCAGTTCACAAGGGCAAAGGCAAGAACAGTGACCTTTTGAACTAGGGTTAACATCTGAAGGCTGTCACCTGCTGTAACACTCTTTAATACTGGTCCACTGAATGTCGGGTGCACAGTTCAGTTTCTTGATGTTTGTACATTTCAGTTATTCTGAACTTTAAAAAGTTCCTCTAAACTTAGAAGAAACTATTTTTAATTGCTAACATACATGGCACGAATAAATAGATTTACAGATCCTAGTGTGCAAATGTATTGTCTTAGAAGACAGGGATCGATCCTTCATGCAAATCGTGCATCAAAGCTGTGAAATGAGCTACAAATCCAGTAACAAGAAGGTATTCAAAAGTTTAACAGCTGAAAAGGGGGAGGTGCCGAAGACGCTCCTCGCTTAGGGTGCCATTTAATTGAGGGCCAGCCCTGCCTGCTACATCTCCACCATCCTACCAGGCTGCTGGCCAGTTTCCTGGCCGGGGACAGAACTATTTCTGTCAGTGGCTGCATCATGTATTTGTCTTTCTTTGGTTCCCTAGCATCCGTGGAATGTTATCTCCTTCCCGTGATGGCTCATGATCAGTACTTAGTAGTGTGTAAACCACTACACTATGGATCGTTTATGAATGGCAGATTTTGCCTCCAGCTAGCAGCTGGATTTGGGATAAGTGGATTTGTTGCAATTAGCATAATTGTAGCAGTAAGGGTTCAATGAGCTTCTTTATGAAAATGACCATTTCTTTTGTGATTTCATGCCACAGGTAAACATGTTTTGCAGTGGCAGCCAGGTGTTGGAACTTGTGGGTTTCATGCTCTGCTCTGTATCCATACTCCCCCTGTTTCTGCTAACTCTCATCTCCTATGGTTTTATTATATCTACCATTCTGAGAACCCCTTCCACCATTGGGAGGCAAATGGCGTTTTCAGCTGCTCCTCTTGCTTCATTGTGGTTACAGTATTTTGGGGGAGAATAACGATTATCCATATCTTACCAAACATGAATGCACTGCAGGAGCTGAACAAGATGTTCTCTGTCTTCTAAACAGTCTTGACCCCCATGGTCACCCCCCTCATTCACAGCCTGAGGAAAAAGAGGAGAAAAGTGTCCAAAAATTTACGTCTTCCCAAAACCCTAGAACATGTTTTCTAACTTTGCAGAGCAGTGATCTCATACAGCAGGTAGCAGAAAGGCTGTTCCTCTGGGTGTGTGAGGTTGGTTGCATCAGGGCAGTTTGTACTGTCTGCACAGAAAACACAGTGCTAACTCCCTAGGCTCAGCCCTTCAGAGGTGGAATAAAGGGAGATGCAGCCTGCCATGGAGAAGGATACAAATATGAGGAGACCTTTGCCCTTTGTGGTTAGAGGGGGAAGAGCATGTTCGAACACAGAACGTGGCAGCTGCTCTTCCATTCAGGTAGATGCAGGTTTCTTGCTGAGAAGATCCAGATGCTGAAGACTGATGAGAGACAAGAACCTCAGTTGAGGAACCTGAATCCTAGTCACCAAACCCTGAGAAATAAGAGCTGATCACTTCAAGATTGAGCCATCCGGGAAGGTTCCTAGAGCACCTTTGAAAGAGGGGCATGAACGTGCTTTGTGAATATTAGCGAGACAAGGTGGGGAGGTGATATCTTTGATTGGACCAACTTCTATTGGTGAGAGAGACAAGTGACAGAGCTACACGACAACCTCGAATGAACGCACACAGGAAAAGGAAAAAAGACAGAAACACCCTATCACAAGTGGGTGCACACTTTTCACACAGCAATTGCTTTGTGTCAGACCCGTCCATTCTTATCCTCAAAGGAAACCTGAGCAACGCTTTTGAAAGGAAACCTGGGAGTTTAAATTCATAACTTTGGTAGACACTAAAAACCAGGGTCTTAATAAAGACACTGCATTCATGGCTTATTAAAACAATCTGTAACCCACTAAATGCCCCCTTTTATCCGCTGACTGTGGGTGTGTTAAAGGGCCACTTTATCTTGAATGGTCCCTTACAATATGTGCTAATTATTAATGCTAAACTCTCTGTTCACAACTATGAGGCTCTGAGTTCCTATCACCAGTGCTTACTTTGTGCCAGGGCTGAGCCCCAGCACCTATAGGCTTGGCAGTTCATAGCCCCAGCCGCTCTGGGTTTGCCACATCAGCTATGAATGTAAAAAACATTGCCTGAGCCCCGGCATCTCTTTTATTATTATAAATGAAGTCTGTCCATCGC
>NW_027132485.1:0-4171 GCF_026122565.2 Emydura macquarii macquarii | reverse complement strand
CGTACCACACAAGGCACCAGTACAATTAGTAAGTCTTTTCTCACTTTGGCCTTACCGAATGTTTTTTTTCAATATGGGATTCCATGATTACGTGCCTATATGAAGGGTAGCCCTTAAATTCAGAGTGGAGTTGCTGAATTCTCCTTTCGACTTGTATACATCCACACCTGTGTTCTTATGGCTATAGCAGATATCTGCAGCAGCAAGTGCAATATTTCTTAATCTGGCTTTTTTTTCCTGTTTGTTGAGTAGACAATTATTCTGCTGGTAGTTCCCTTTCAGATTTTTCTAACACTTTTTCTAGTCCCACCACATATAATGGTGTGAACAAACCTGTGTATGTCACTTTATATAGAATTGGTATATGAATTGGTATATGAATTTATATGAATTGGTATAATTAATCAGAAAGAATCTTAATCAGATCATAGAATCCACCTATAATCCAGGAAGTGAATGGCCGCCTGAATACAATGTGTCCATGGTGCCCTATAGCCAATGCCCCCAATACCCCATTGTGGTAGGCTATATTTCTCCAGTGTCTTGCTGAAAGGAAGGTGGGTGCTGCTCCTGTCTGAGAATCTGGGGCACAGCCCTCCAGCTCTGTGGTTCAGGGTACTTGCCTCCTTTTGGGGGCGGGGAGGGGGGATGTTAAAATAGTTCTTACAAAAAGACAATAGGCTTCCGCGGCCCACAAAAGGCACAGTCCTAGGCCCTCGGGAAGCCAAAGAAGAAAAAAGAGTAGCAAAAACTAGTGGTCCTTCTCCTTTTGGACAGGGCCTGGGCAGCCAGGGCGCTCAAGCTGTTTTTCAGTCAGGAAACCCTTCTTCTAGGAGCCAGAGAATTCTGGGACGCACTTCTGCTACACTGAGAAGGGATCCTCCTTTTTAAGGACCCACCCATCTATAGCCCTGACACGCCTTACAGGTGTGTTGCATTCAGTGTACCCAGAAGAGCTCTTTAACTCTTTCCTGAGCTATTTCCCCACCACATCCACACAGAGAATTGTGGGCTCCAGTGATGTCTGCTCCCATAAGACCAAATGCAAAGTGCCGGGTTTGGAATTGAACCTTCCATTTCTCTGCAAGGGAGAAAGGGCAAATCCTGCCCCTAACGAAAGAATGTGAACTAAACTGCATAAGAGGAAGGGGATAGCCGGTGGTATTTTCCTCCCTCCAGGTCCACATCCTATTGGTTTCCTCACTGCAGCAATGAGCTATCTCATTGAAATAGAACATCCCAGATAGAATTTTACTTTATTTTTTCCAGCAACTCATAAAATGTATTTGAGTGTGTGCTGTTGAATGTATTGACTTTGGTCTTTCATTTTCTTTCTGAAGTACCAACTCCTCCACCTACCACACAAGAGCCCAGTACTACAAGTAAGTGAGAGATGATTATTCCTATTCCCATGTCTATTTGAAGACAGGCCTGTCAACCTTGTAACTTTCAAAATACCACAATAGCCAACTTTGCAACCAGATAAGGGCCCGAGATTTTAACAGCTGGCCGTTTGTGAGACTGGTGAATGGAGAGGACAGATGTTCTGGTCGCACTGAAGTCCCTTGCAATGAAAGATGGGGAACAGTCTGTGATGGCATGTGGGACATAAAAGATGCTGAGGTTGTGTGCAGACAGTTTGGGTGTGGAAAGGTTATTTCAGCCCTAGTCACTGCACATTTTGGTGTACGCTCCGGAAGCATTCTCCTGGATGACGTAGAGTGCAGTGGGGACAAATCCTCTCTGTGGCAGTGTTCGCAGAGGGGATGGAGCAAACAGAACTGTGGCCACCATGAGGAGGCCAGTGTCTTCTGCTCAGGTGCTTGGTTTTCTATTATTTGTTCACATGAATTGTATTTGAGTAGGAAACTCATCCTCAGAGGGGATCACGGGGGCAAGTACAAGCAAGGAAGTGCCTGACAACGTGACTCCAATGAGTCCATGGTGTTATATTGACCAAGAGTCCACACAGAGGCCTGTGAGCGCCAGTAATCTCTGCTTCCATAAAATCCTATTTGATCTGCAGGTGTTGGAGCTGAACCTTTGGTTCTTCTGCAAGGGGAATTTAAACCACAAGAAATAAAGAGGAACCTTGCGGTACTTTCCTCCTTTCGGCCCTGTAGGGAAAATGTTCGCTGTCCAACAGTCCATCGCCCCGGCCCTGAGGCAGGGCGGGCAGGCAAGCAGTGGTTCTGCCCTGGCAGCAGTGGAGAGGTTGAGGCTCTCCCGGGGTGGCTAGGTAAAGGGGGAGGGGGGGGAAGGGGATGCAGGCGCACACGTCTCCGCTGCGTCCCAGCCCAGGGGCCTATCATTGGCAAAGGTGTTGCCACTTAGCCGGCAGGGCTCCTGCCGCAACACCCCGGCAGGGACACCCCAACTCAGCCACCATCTATGGCTGCCCCGGGCTACTTCCTCCCCATATCCCCCTGTACCTGCTTCCCCGGGGTCGCTGGGGTCCGCCGTCCGGGGTAGGCCCGCCAGTCCCTCCTCATCCAGCGGCGGCAATGCGGGTAGCTCCTCTTTGAGGGGCAGTTCCTCTAGGTCACTGGGTTCCGGGAAGGGTGCGGTCTCAGGCAGCTCATCGAGATCTGGTCCCGATTCCGAGGGCTCGGCGGCCGGCAGCTCCTCCAGGTCCCGTCCAGCCTCAGGGGGTGTTACCCAAAAGGGGGGCACCGGGGGCTCGATCCAGTCCTGGGGTTCAGGGGTCTGGATCTGGCGCCGCGGTTCAGGGGTCTCGGCCCAGTCTCCCTGGTTGTGTGGTAGAGATACGAGACGGCCCTGCCCAGTCTCTAGGCCCAGTTTGGTCCGGGGTAGGTCGGAGTCTCAACTCTGGCCTAGGTCTCAGCCGGCGGGGCAGCACGTCTGCCTCCGGCGGTGGTCTGCTGCTGAGTGAGCTCTGTGGCTGGTCTCGTGTACTCCTGGTACCCTGAGAGGCTCCGCCCCACTTGGGCCGATTCGGCAGCTCCGGTGGCCCTATCACAGCCCGGCTCCTGGGTCGCCGGGCAGACTAGCCTGCCGGCCCCTTCACAGTCCGGCTGGTTGCTTGTTGGTCAGGCTGCTCTGCGGGGCTATCCCTTGTCTAGCCCAGTGGCTGCGGCCCTTCCTCGGGTCCTGACCCCGGAGGAGGCCACAGCGCCTTCCTACAGGCCCCCATCACATTGTTTCCTCATAGTAGCAAGTGATCTACTTCATTGCAGTGGCACATCTCAGATGCAATCTTACTTTATTTTCTCCAGTAATTCAATCTTTATTCAAGTGTCTCTTTTGTAAAGTTTCTAATTTTGGCTTCTTTTATTATTATTATTATTTACCAGTTCCTCTACCTACCACACAGGAGCCGTTTACTACATGTAAGTTTGTATTCCCATTTAAAGAATGTGAATTAAACTGCATAAGAGGAATGGGATAGCCGGTGGTACTTTCCTCCCTCCAGGCCCACATCCTATTGGTTTCCCCACAGCTGTAAGGAGCTATCTCATAGAAATAGCATATCCCAGATGGAATTTTACTTTATTTTTTCCTGCAACTCATATAATGTATTTGATTGTGTGTGCTGCATAAAATATTTGATTTTGTCTTTCATTTTCTTACTGTAGTACCAACTCCTCCACCTACGATAGAGGAGCGCAGTACTACAAGTAAGTGAGAGAATATTATTCCTGTTTCCTTGCTTATTTGAAGTCAGGCCTGTAATTTCACAGTGCCTTTACTGGATTCCTGTCTCCAGTGCCTTACGTAAACATACCTACACTAGATAGTAAGTCCATAGTGTTCTACTCTGATTTCCTTACGAATCGGACAGTGGAAAATCTGTCTGGTGTTGTCTCCTTTTCAAACGCCTCCAAACGCTAATGTACACTGGAGAGGTTTTTGTAGCTATTCATTTAGCGGCACTGGTACAAATCCCTAGTCTAAATATGCTGCACAAGTTCAAGTCCCACTGAAGACTCTCGGATGCCTTACTCACAGAGATATAACCAGACTTCACTTTTTCAAATCTCTCACCTGCCTTGGTGTTAGCACTTAGTCATGGTTAGGTTTGTAGCTTGGTATATATTTTCTCTTTCTCCCTCTTTCTGCGATGATGTTCTAGATGATGTCTTTCCTTTCTCCAGTAACTCATGAAGTTCATTTCCATGTCTATTTAATAAAGATGCTATTTTAATGTCGT
>NW_027132484.1:0-4111 GCF_026122565.2 Emydura macquarii macquarii | reverse complement strand
GGAACGCATCAGACATGGAGCCCAGCTCTCAATCCCAGAGTGAGCAAAACCTCGGGCATTTCCTGTTCCAGGCTGACGCGAACAGGTCTAGTTGGAGAACCCCTCACTCTTGGAAAATTGAAGTCAGTATATCCTGGTGCAGTGACCAGTCGTGGTAGGGTGAGAACTGTTGCAGCAGAATTCCCAGCATATGCCCACCCCTCGCCCCCCACCCGCTCGGTGCCAACAGTAAAACCGTGACCTGACCTTATTAGGCTGCATCTGTTGTTTACAGCATTTAGTTGTTATGCTGCTATAAGAAAATCTCCTACGCACCCCAGTGCCTATGTTGTTCTCAGATAGCTTTGTTGCCCACCGATAACGGGCTATGTATCCCGTGCCATAACAGCTCTACCCAAGGCCATAGGCCTCGTCATAGTCTGGCATGTACTAATGTATATCCCTCCCCCAATCCAGAGCTACCAAACTTGCAACGCATTCTCTAGTATAAAAAGGGGTACACCCCATGCCCAAATTGAGAAAGCGTTCGCCTGCCTGATCACCTGGACCGCCCCGCTTCTCCCGTTCCCGTACTCTGAGCGCGAATCGTGAAAGCCGGCCCGTACCGAATGATATGCTGCAACTCCTTCTCTGTTCCTAGTGGTGAGATATAAAAAGTAACTGTTTTGCCTGTTTCTCTGCCTGCTTTATATGATAATCATTTAAGCTATGTATTAAGTATTACAACGTGTACCCCATATTCCTTAATAAAGTTTTGTTGTATTATCCAACTGACTGATTATTGACTCTGGGGGATCCATAACCTGTCGAGACATGGCGTCACGAACAGGATCCCCAACGGTCAATAATTCACCCTCCCGCATGACACCCAGTCGTATGCCACCCTCACCGCTGTTAATGGGCAACCGGTCCACTTCTTGTTGGACACGGGGGCACAAGTGTCCATTGTTAAATCCCAAGTGCCTCATATTCCCACGAAAAGTACCCACGAAACTCTGATCCACTTAATTCAAGGGTCAAAAATGGTTTGGGTCTAACATCTGTAAGACCCCTGTAAATGTTCGTCTCTGTCTCTGCCTCTGTCTGTGTATGCCAGTCAGCATGTGTAAGTGTGAATGAAGATACCGGTGTCTCTGTAATTATTGTGTTAAGACTGTTTTCTTACGTGTTACTTTGGTAATACTGTTTCCCTCAGTAAAGAACTATATTAAGGTTGGTACAGTGTTAATATTTTTCCCATAAATACTATTTATTAAGTTTCTGTATTCCCAATAGTGGTGGCTTGTTGCCTCATCCCCTAGAAAAAAATCTCGTGATTTTTGCTATTTGGGTAACCGTAGAAATTCAAGAGGAGAACAGTAAGCATGCCATTGTTGTTGTAAATATCGGGGGTGCACACCCAAGGAAAATTTGTCAGTTTCAACAGCGCAAGAAGTCTGTGTGCCTGGCTGTTAAAATCCCTATTCGTCAGTTTCAGCAGCAGTTTCAGCAGTGCAAGCAGGAGTATTTGCCTGTTACCATCCCCCATTCGCCAATTTCAATAGCAGAATGCAGGAGCCTGCCTGCCTGCCTAGTGTAAAACTTAAAATCAGGCTTGGTGGCTGTCCCAGCCAAAAGCAGGTTAGAAATCCACTGTGCAATTAACAAAGTATTCTTGCAGCCTCAGACATAAACTAGCAAGGCTGCACCACTAAAGTTGTTGCATTTAAATGAGTTTGGGAAGCCAGATAACAAAGTAAAGGTTCAGAAACCTATGGTAAAAAGAGGGACGGGTATGTGTAAAAAACAGTTTGATGCAGTGGTCTGGTCAGACGAAAGAAAAGCTAGCATGTTCATAAGTATACTCCTCTCAGTACAGAGAAAATAAGGGGCTTATTAAGAATCTCCCAAATATAAAGCCCAAAGACCCAAACTTAATGTTTTGGAAATAAATACGTGTGTATGACAAGATAAGCCTGCTGCCAAGAATTGTAAGCAAAAGCGGGAAAGGAGTAAAAGGTTAACCCTATAGAAGCTGGAGGAAATGAAACAGTTACAAGTTGTAAAATTGTTGTTGAAGAATAAATTCTTGGTTTCGTTGCAGCTATTCTGAAGGAAAATGGGCCCTTCTCCTAAAGGAATGGTCTGTAAATAAACCTAACTAAAAGTAGTCAAATATGGGTAATTTAGTTTGAATCGTTAACTGGGAAAAAGAAGGTTTCCCGTGGAACTTAACTACCTCCAAATGCATAAAAGGAAATGCAAGTTGTGTACAAATGTGTCGCAATAATTCGCTGCCCCCCCCCCCCCCCCAAGGGGGTAGAAAAAGTGTTCTTTTATCTTTCAGGATTATAAAGAAAAAACTGGTACCAGTGAAACACCTAACGGACAAAACCATGGAGCTATTGTTGCAACAAGTTTTGTGTTTTGTCTTGTTTACTAGAACTGTTGGGTTTAAGTTGTGCAAAAGATCTGCAAGAAGTTTTTGCTGCAGTTTTGTGTCATCGCTAATAACCTGTTAAAAATGATGTATTCCTTGTAATTTTCTGTAAAACCTGTACTGCTTGAAACAAATTTAACTGTTCTACTGTATATCACAAGTCCAAGGGTACAGTATGAGTTAAGCCCCGCTAAAGGAAAAGAAATCCCAAATTCTGTTTTTATTCCAATTGTTCCTTTTTATTGCTCCCACCTATTCCTATCGCCAGTTCACTCCTGATTTATAATCAGTCGTATTGGGCTTTTGCCCGCACCCTCCCCTTTATATGCAGATTCCCTGTGTCTCAGTTAGGTTTTCTCCTCGAACCCGCACACTCCTTGTTAAGCTGTAATTTTAACATCACTCACCCCCCCTCCTGGGTGCGAGGTTTCTCCCCCGATGGTCGCCCTTATCGTGTGCCTTCCCGAGCTCTAGTCTTTGCAGCCCTAACCTGGCTCCCCCTTTGGAATCCTCCGTTTGCACAGCGATGGAACTGCACTTTTCTTCAGTATCTTTCTTCAAGCCCCTCCCCGTCCCTCGCACTCCCCACTGGCTCTGTTTTTGTTTGCAGCAATAGCATTGCCCGCTCCCGTTTCCCTCCCAGTTTTTCCGGAGTCTGTGCTGTGGGTGAATTAAAAATCGCCGGTGGGGGCCTTTATCACCACCCTCCCCGCCTGTTCGGCCCCTTCACTAAGCGTGATGATGGCACCACCCCACAGTCTGGCTGGACCCGTTTTACTTCCGCTGTTGACGCCCTCTTTTGGGGGTATGTTCAGTTTAACCCGTTGAATTATGCTTTAACATTATGCCAAATTAATGCTCTCTCTTTGTCCTTGGAGCGTCTTACTAATCTGACAACACTTGGTTTCACCGAGGTCGAAGCCTCCCTCACTGTCCTCGGGAACTATGCTGAGCAGAATCGCCTTATGCTGCAAGCTGTGTTGCAAAAAGATTTTTGTTTAACCCTTGAAGAGCTAAATCCTTATTTCGTTGGTCAATGCTGTCTGCGCCTCAAGCCTGGGTGAAACAATCTAACCCACATCATCAGCGACTTCACATTCCTGTCCACTCAAGTCCGTAAGGATCGGGAACGCTGGGACTGGTGACAAACCGGCCTCACCTCGTTGGGACTTGGGGCATGGACGGGCACTATTAAGTATTGGTTAATTATTGCTATATTAATTTTGTTTGCATTTATTGTTGGTGTTGCTCTTGTTAAGCATTTTGTGTCTAAAATCATTTCAGCTCTCCCTGTACAAGCAAAGTATGCACCCCTACCGGTGAAGGAGGACTCTTAGGCCCCTGACCCTATCTCCATCTTGTTTAATGACACGGTGTAAGCGCTCCGTGCTCAGCCCCCCGCCCTCTCCCTTCACCCTTCCCTTTCGCTCCTTCCCCTTCCTCCTTCCCCTTTCCTTAATCGTTTTGTGCTTCCTCTGCCTCGGGGGGTCTGCGGCGTCGCTGTGCCCGGTGGGTGCTTGGGGTGGCCCCGGGGGCATGTTGCAGCAGAATTCCCAGCATATGCCCACCCCTCGCCCCCCGCCCGCTCGGTGCCAACAGTAAAACCGTGACCTGACCTTATTAGGCTGCATCTGTTGTTTACAGCATTTAGTTGTTATGCTGCTATAAGAAAACCGCCTATGCACCCCAGTG
>NW_027132483.1:0-41384 GCF_026122565.2 Emydura macquarii macquarii | reverse complement strand
ATTTAGAGTGAGCTATTGGTTGTTTTGTTTCTTCTATTGATTTTACTTTGGTTATTTGTGGTGACACACTGAGATTGCTGTTAGTTTTGTTTTGGGTGAAGATGCATTTAGAGTTTAATGTGACTATTCATATGTTTAAAATTAAGCAGCTGCTTAAGTAATAAATTGGATTTCAGCCTAGGCTTTCTTCACTTAAGTGCACCAGTGATTTAATCAATGTTCCTGTAGTTTGAAGGTTTCTTCAGAGAGTTCCTTGAAGAGTGAAATATGAAAGTTTATGAGATTGGAAAATGATTTTATTGTAATTTCTCCTTTTCTCTCCCCTCATATACTTTTTTGGGATCTGGAATTTCTTTTTAACTTTATCTTTCTTTCAGGAAGACAGGGCAGCAGCAGGTTAGGCTTTATTCATAATTATCCATACTGACTGGGTGTCTAATATTTATTGGTGCTACATTTCCTATGGCAAGAGCCTGACATGCTGGATAGTAAAGCTCTCTCAGAGTGAAATTCCACCTGGTGCAGCACGCACATCTTACTTTCTATCTCAGTCCTCAAAATAAGACTTAAGGGAGACTTAACTGGGGCACAAATCTTGGGCTAGCTAAGTACCATTTAAACCTTATTTTAAGGGCATAAGTGAGTCTTCAGTGGTGAATAGCCCACTGCAAGCCCTTAGTGATATAGATTCATAGACTCTAGAATAGTGATATTATCAGAGGTCCCAGTCCTCACTGATTCCTTTATCTGTGTCAGGACAGATACATGTGCGATTCACATCTTGGAAAATATCAACCCGGCACATAATACTGTCTCCATGAAGCTGTGCTATGAAAATGTACCTACCTCATGTTATATCAAATCAAAATTATATCTACCTGCTTCCATGGCTTTCTTCTGATTTACTGCAAACAAGGAGAATCACATTGCAGTGTTAATTACTCTAACAAGTTTCCCAAAGTCTTATTTCACACGCAAAACAGCAAAAAAAAAAAAAAAAAAAAAAAAAAAAATTACTGGGCTAATATCTCTCCATCTAGGAAAAACCTGGATTAGGACACAGGAAACGGATGATTTCACTTGAAGATTATCTCGTCACTCACTGCAATGGAAGATGGTTTCTACCAATTCTCTGATTATGCACACAATCTGACCACATAAAGCAGCAGATGTCCAGTCTTCTGTGAAAATGTCAGGAAGCTTGTGGAGGACCTTTGCCACAGCACATCCACCCAACCCACATCCTCTGATTTGGCAGGACAGCTTCTGAGTGAGCCAGATAAAACCATCAATGAACAAGATTAGAGAATAACTGGTACAATGAAAGTGGTGGGAAAAGAGAGGCATCAGATTGAAGTTAGGAAGAACTGAAAAATAAAGGAAGGAGTCCAAAACATTTAAGTGCAGGTGAATTGAAATAAATGGGAGCAATCATGAGACCTAAAACCTGCAGAAGACTGAAGTGGAGCTTTACCAGGAGAAGAATATTTTTAAACAGAGATATATTGTCATGTGCTTAAAGTTCTAGGTGATCCCATAAGTATCCACAAGGGAAATGAGTTATCAGAGGAGCTAGATTTTCACCCAGCTTATTGAGAAAGTCCCATTGCCTTAGGTCCTGAATGAACATGGTGGACCAAGAGAAAATCCACTCCGGCCAAACAGAAATCCCAGGCAGACAACCAACAAGAGGCAATCACTCCTGTTTTCAGTGCCTATGTTGAATGCCTTGAATTTTATCGTTTACCCAGTGTATACAGGGTAACGTAAGTGATTTCTGCACCTACGCGATCAATCCCATTCTACAACTGTTAGTGATTCTGGAACAACACCAAGGGATGCCCTTGTAGGACTGAATGGCAGATGGCTAGTCTGAACATGATCTATTATGATGACAATATCTGCTTATGACAGAAGGAAACAAACTTTTCTGATGAGCCACCAATGGCAATAGTCACCATTGGTAAATACCCTAACACAGATCCCAATTCCCATTGCATTACCTGGATGCATACTGCAAACATTACAAACACACAACTGTGGATCGCAATTGAGACAGAACAAACCCACTCATCTACTGTAATTTATAAACAACTTCTGAGACCAGCACAGCAACGGCTAAATTAATTTTTTCTTCTAAAATCATATAATCATAGACATGTTGGGCTAAAAGGGACCACGAAAGATTATCAAGTCCCACCCATTGTACTGAAGCAGCATCAAGTAAACTGAGACTATCCCTGTCAGGTGTTTGTCCAGCCTCCAGTGATGGGGATTCCATAAGCTCCCTGGGACTGTGTCAAAATCAAAATATAAAATACGTTCACATAAAATTACATTCACCTGCCTAGTGACTTACCTGAGCGAGATGTTGTGTCATTATTATCTGAAAAAAAATTAAAATCCTTTTGAAAATGAGACATTTTCATAGACATTTTTCATAGCATCCTAGAATAATTTTGATGGAATCAGTCACTGTCATGAATCCAATAGTTTATAATCCTGAACCATCCATTGGTGTCTATTCTGGCCTTGAATATATTCATATGTGAGGAATTTGCAAACTCTTTTGTCAGAACAAACTTACCTGGAATTATAATTTACAGACCCTTATATTTCATTTTCTGAATTTGGCCCTAGAATACTCGTTTAAGTTTTTTGTTTGTTTTTATTATAGTTAAATACTTGCACATCATCTGTTTTAATATTTTAACATATTTATTGAAATAAAGTGCAAAGAAATACTTACTTTTCAATTTATAACCTACAGCAGCAATAAGGGCTATGCTAAGAAATAAAATGACCAGGAAGGCAGCCATCCAAGGGGAGGTGGTCGGGAAGAAAACATCTGAAAAATAGGTGAAAATGTCTGTTATGTTCCTATCATTCTTAAGAAACATCTTGATAATGATAAGGCCAACCAAACCCAGTCTGTCTGAGGAACTGGTAAAATCAGATTTAATTTGTATTTAGACACTGCAGTTTCCTCCTGGCAGAGCAAAATCTAGATGAATTTAGATCAAAAGACTCCACACATCTTCAAGAATATCATAGAGAACAGAGCCTGCGCCATAAATCCTCCAATGTGTTCTGGAAAAGCACACTTCATCAGCTACGCCCAGCTCACTTTACTCATTCAGAAAGAAACACCTAAGACATTGGGGTGTCTCACATGAGTCAGATACACAGGATTTATCTCAAATACCCTTTCAGTGCTAGTATTCATGCAGAAATTGTATGCATATTTAAAACAAGGTTTTAATCTGCACATATTTAAAGTATAACTTGTTCTCCATCAGGCCGTGAAATGGTGAAAGTCATACGCAAGCTACCTCATGGACACAACCCCTGCTGCTTAGTAGGGAAAATGCAAGGTGCATCTCTTTGCCATAGCATTCCCACCATAAACGGTATAAAATAAAGAAAAAGGGAGAATGGTCCTCTACTTAGGAAGGGAGATAGAGAACCTAAGACTAATATCATAGGTGGCGTTATTCAGGTTAATGATATGTCATTTAGATGTTTATACTGACATTAATGAACTGTCACAGCCACGTGAAGTAGGTGGAATAAATATTATTACTCCTTTATTGAGACGGGGAAAGTGAGAGAAGTTAAATGAGTTCTCTGAGTCTATAAAGCAAGTCAGAGGAATGGCTTGAACTCATGACTCCCTGACACCTAATCCCTGTGCTCAAGAGATATAAACAGGAAAACTCACCAGGGAGAGTACTACAAAACATGAATAAGGGATGTAGAATCTGCCCAATAACCATTAAATAATAACAGACAAACGCTGGACATTTATTTCTTACCACAGAGGAGGAGAATAAAACGGGAACCATCTCATTAACCAAGCAGCCTCTTTACTGATCCTTACAGTCACTGACCCCAACATGCACTCACCTGAAATCTGGACTCTGGACTCACTCGCTGTCTTTAGCATGTTGTTGATTATCTTGCAGGAGACTTCATTGTCTGATCCTGGTTCCATGTTAATGGAACTTTCAATATTGTAGATTCCAGCAGATGTCTTTGTGTTGCTGGTGGTCAGCTTTTCTGTTCGGTTTTGTCCTTTACTGTTTAGCCAGAGCACCTGGGGCTCTGGGAACCATCCCTCTGACCTGCAGGTGAGGCCAATCCCCTGGCCTGCATAATCCGTCAGGAAAATGGAAGGCTCACCCCCTCTAGCTACAAAGAAAGAATAAATGTTGTTATTACCGTCTCTTCCCCAAACAGTGCAAAGTTTGGGGGATTTCCCACTGCCTTGTATATATGCTGCCTGAGAATTGTGGCAGAATTTGTGACCTCCTTCATATGAAATTACAGGGCAAGAACTCTTCCCTGTTAAGTTTAAAAAAAAAAAAAGACGTATGTGAAGAAACTGCACCACGATGCAACTCAGGTTATGTCTACATTTGCCAGAGAAATTTGGCGGCAGTTGATAGGAGACATGTAAGCTACACTATGTAGCTTGCGTATCTCCTGTCGACTTCCTAACTTCTACTTACTGCGGCATCTCCACTTTGCTGTGCCGATGGGAAATGCCCTCCCACTGAGGCAGCATTACTCTTTTTGGTGGGGGTGGATTAGCAGTGTCAACTTCCGGGTCAATTGAGCGGGTCTCCATTTCTGCTGAATTGATCCCGGTGAATCAATCTGGTGACACCAACTGTGCCGCCATCAGTATAGACATAGCCCTAGATGTGCCAGGTCATATTTTATACAAGGACTTAGTTCTGTAAGGAAACCTTCTAACATAAATACCTACCCTCCCTTTATCAAACTCACCCTTCATTGAATTTCACTGAGGTCATCAGAATTACATTAGGACCCCTTCACTTTTTGTGGGTCCCACATTATTAGATTCTATATTGCTGTAGGCTGATGGGAGAGAGCCATTCCACTCACCTGTCACATCCAGTTCAACCACCACCTCATCGTACCAGTTTCCAAAAGAAACACTGCAGGTGTATTTCCCTTTGTCAGAGACCATGACATTCTTCAGGTTTAGAGACACGTTTCCTGCTTGAAATTCACTTTGGAAGAACTGTGTTCTGCCCTGATATCTCTCATCCTGTCTCTCCTCGTTTTTTTCTCCATCATAGGTGCTCACATCTATTTTTTCTGAATTTCTAGAAAGTATCCACTGCACAGTAATTGTCTGAGGCTTATCCTGAGCTCTCAGCTGGCAGGGCAGAATAACCCCTTCTCCAATGAGTGCAATGACAGGATTCTGAGGAGGGATGATTTTAAACTGACCTGTGTGTAGATAGAAATAGAGGTTGTAGTCATTGCAGATGCTTTCGTTTGTGGATTCTATAGGAAATTATGTGAGGCTAGAGTGTGGATCTGCCTCAAGCCCTGTGAATGAAGCTGTGCATAGCTGTGGGGCCCTAAGAATGGCACAGAGAGGAAACACCATTCTCACCTTGCTTCCTGGTTGGTCTGGAGCAAGAGGGTTAGCCACTTACTGATACCTTCTATAGCAGCAAATTAAAATACCTGCACTGACTCAGCTGTGCTGATTGATGTACTGGGGGAAGAAGCCAAAGCCCCGTCACTCATCACCCAGTTGCTCTGGGTATTGGCTGCTTAAACAGAGCTCCTGCTTTTGCCACCATGCCAAGTGGCAAGGTCTGGATGGCCTGTCCAGAGGTATAAATGGGTTGTCGCTCCCCCTTACTCTCCTGCAGAGGCACACAACCCATATCAGAATCTGGTCCTGCATGATCAGTTTCCACTTCCACTGAGGAGGCAGATATAAAATTTAAATCAGAAGGTGCTAAAATGGCTCCAGTTCATTTCCCACCCTTCCAGGAAGGGCCCTCTCTTCATATATCGCCCTGAACACGGTAGAGGTTCCCCCACCCTCTGTAGGGGGACGATGGGACTTTGATCTCTCACATAACAGAGTTGAACAGGGACAGCAATCCGCTGGCTACCATAGTTATTTCCACCATTTATTATCCAGTAAATGGAATGACTATTTTCAGTTATCACTGTAGACAGAGAAAAAGTTTGCTTGATTTCTTAGAAGCTTCTGTCATGCGGGCTGGCTTGAGTGGGGGGCGGGGGGGGAGGGCATTTAGTATATTGGGTGACATCAGTATGGCAGAATCATAATAATCCATGTGGGATATGCCATGTCAGGTACTGTTAGGAAGGTTATAATGTGCTAAGTAAGATAATTATACTTATGTTCATGTGTGATATTTGAAATGGAAGTTATAGATGTATTGGAGATATCTGTGTTTCAAATTGTTCTGCCTGGGCAACACCCCAGATAGGAAGAATGCAGAACAATGGCCAGCGTAATGGCCCATCAAGGCATTCCCAGGTGCAAGGGGCCCTGAGGGAGAAGCAGCATCACCAATGAGTCTCCAGAACCTGCTTACATGACTCTGGACTCCATTGCAGGCAGCCTACCTGATGAAGCGTCAGGACTGTCCCATGTGACTATGGACCCCAGGCACACCGGAGGAGTCACCAGGATTGGCCCATGTGACTATGGACTCCATTTTGGGTCTTGTGACTGCCCACAGGCCGCATGGCTGGAGGAGGGGGTTTATAAGGTCAAGTCAGAGAAACCATTTTGTCTATGATCCTGTCCAGCTGCAGACATACACCTATCTCTGGACCTATTCATCTTGCAACTGAACCGAAGGACTTAGACCCATCCAGGTACTGGATGTGAACCAGAGGGAACTATACAAGCCTGCAAATCCACATCTCTTCCAGAAACCTGATGTAAATGGACTTTTAATCATTTGTATATCTGTGATTTACTTTAACCCTTTAACATTTTTCTCATGGTTTAATTCTTTCTTTTTACAATAAACCTTTAGTTTAGATACTAAAGGATTAGCTGCCAGCGTGGTATTTTAGGCAAGATCCAAACTTATATTGATCTGGTGCTGTGGCTGACCCTTTGGGGTCAGAGGGAACCTTTTAGTAAAGAGTATAGAGTTCTAGATCTCTTTGCTGGACCTAGTGGCTGATTTGGGAGCCTGGAACTGGAATGCAGGAAAGGGGGCTGTGGGCATTTGTGGACTGGCTTATTGATATCCAGTGTGGGGTAATCAGAAGCAGTTCATGGCTGGTTAGGAAGCCGGGCTTCAGTGTCACCCACCAGCACTGGGAGAATCTGCTCTCCTTTTGCAGCCTGCCCTGACCTTGGCATTATCAGTTGGCTACCCTGGGCATGGGTCGTATCACAGCTTCTACAGCTCTTGAAGTTTCACAGAGCTGGGCAAATAACAGATTTTCTGGGTTAGTGGCAGTTCTGAAAAATTGAAGAAAATATTTGGTTTGGGTTGAAATTAATCTAAATGTTTTTGAAATTTTTGGTGATGCAGAAAAGTCCCTTTTGGATTTGTTCCAGGGCAGAGGTTCAAACCTGGGACCTTCACATCCCAAGGGAGAGCCATAACCCTGTGACTAAATATTATAAGAGGAAAGGGACCATAGTGGTACCACATTCTGCTGCTCTTTTGTGACTAGACAAAACTATTAACGTCAAACTGGCCAATAGCTTTGCATCAACCAAAATGGAAAATTTCATTGAATAAACTATTTGGCTGAAATATTTCACCCAGCGCTAGCTGCACCTTTATACAAGAAAAAATGGAACCAGTAATGAATAACCAAAGCACCAAAGCCTCCTGCATGGGAAAAGCCATAGATTCCAAGGCCAGAAGTCATTATCGAGTCTGACGTGTATTACACAGGCCAACGACCTTCCCTAAAATGATTCCTAGAGCAGATCTTTGAGAAAAAACCTCAATCTTAATTTAGAAATTGTCAATGATAGAGAATCTACCAGTACCCTTGGAAAACTGGTTAATTACTCTCACCGTTAAACATTTATGCATTTTTTCTTTCACATGTTCAACACAGAACCTTATTTACCTGTGATCAAATGGGGTATCTGTAGAAAAGTCAGTATGTGAACAGCTGTCAGCCAGTGAAATATGGAACCCATCGCTGTGTAAGCTTTCAAGACATCAATAGGACAGTGCGTGAAACATCCAGGGGAAATGCTCATGTATCTCCTACAGTCTCCTCAAATACAGAACACAAAATGACATCACTGAGAGTAGAAATAACTCAGCACAGCAGAAAAAAATGTGAAGAAATGTGCTATGAAAACTGAGTTGTGTTGAAGAAACATTCCCCTTACAGATGCTACTTACCCCTTCTAACTTGGGCAGAACTTTTATTATCTTTAATGATAATATTCCCTAATGAAGGAAGGGATAGGTAGTGCTGACCAGTGCCCTTGGGAAATGCACAGGGGTTAGAAAAGGGACTTTGTCAGATACATCATATTTTTGTTAATGAAAAACTTGTATATAAATTCTTAGCACTAAAAAGTGATAGCGGGATGACTGCCATCTTGGCTGACCCTGGAAATTGAACTGGGCATCTACAGAACTGAAAACACAAGCTGTTATTGCTTGAGCTAAATAGACAATTACTTAACTTAAGAAAAAGAACAGCTCTTTTATTAGGGCTTTGGATCAGGCCTTTATATATTTATTGCTAATTATCTATCTGCTAACTGGCCCGTTTAGAGAAATTGGGGGCCCCACCCTCTCCCATTTCACTTTATTTTCGCAGACACTATGGATGTTTTTGGGCCCCCCAGCTCACGGCCACTGTACAATTGTCCCTCATTTCCTCCCCTCTCATCAGCCCTTTCAGTTAATAATACAGCCTCATAATCAAGTGACATAGGAATGATATCTAATTGTAAAATCCACATTATCCTTTTGATGTTTAAACTCAGTCCCACCCAACTCAGATTGGAATGGCCCTGGATTCTCTTTGGAGACCAGCAATGCCCCTGGATAGAGAAGAGGGCGCCCTGCAAAGTACGCTAGACACTCAATCCTCTGCAAGGGTGAGTATATGCACTCCAGTGCTCTGCCAACAAAGGAAAACAAAAGATCAGTGCTAAAATGGAGACCAGATCTCTTGCAGAACAAAATGGAAGTACACATCAGCTCCCAATACTGTACTACTCGATCCTGTTGAGGCATCTTTTTGTCAGTCAATCTATACACTCTGTATGCACAGAGCAGTAAAGTTAAGATCAGAATTTGCTTTTCCCTAGGTCTGGAACGAAGTAAAGGGAAAAAATATATTTAAAAAGGGGGAGGGATAGATAAGCCTGATTTTCTTTTCATGTAATCCATAGAGGTACTCCACACTTACACTTGTGTGAAAGCTCAATCAGATATGTTTTTAAAAAGGCTCAACATGTTTCTGTCTCAACTTTCTAGATATTTTATTCCATTTTTCAAAAGAAATCAGAAATTATCATTATCTCCAGGTCCCCTTTGCCACAGAAACCAGAAAGGGGATTACTTATACACAAACAAAATGCTAAAAATTAAAGGCTCATTAATTTTCAATGGCATATGAGTGCCTAGCACCCCATGAACCCCATTTAAAAATCCCATCCAAAGACTGATACAGATACATACACAGAAAGGTTGGTCATCTATAGTTTTATGTATAAAGTGCCTGGAAAACACTGGACATATTTAAATTTTTAATACAAAAGGACAGAGTGTATGGACAACCTTTTTGTGTGTGCGCTTGTGACAAAACCAATGCAATGCAGTGGAGAAAACAGTTTTCTTTGTTGTGGCTGATTTGACAACGCAGCTCTTTTAAGTAGCTTTACTTATCTATAACAAAAGCCCAATGCTCACACCGCACCATTTATGTAAGGAGCTATTAAAAAACTCTCGCATACAGAAACAACCTTAAATTCTTCCTCTTTCTTCAAGTCTGTTGGCTAGTGCCGTTTATTCCTGAGATTCATGTCTGAAATAAGGTGGAACATAAACTGTTCTGAGCAAATTCATTCTTACCTGCAAATGGCAGTAATATTTTTCTGTCAAGCAGTTTCAGATCTGGAAGAGTCTAATTTTAATTCTCAAATTCAATCAGCCAGTGGGGCCAACACCCAACATCCATCTGAACATGTCTCTAAACACAATGAGTTTTATTTCTGTTTTAGCTAAAATGTGATTTCTTACCTGCATAGCAGAATCCGAGACACCCATTTCATGCTCTACAGGATTAGGGCGGAGACAAACGTTTCTCCTGTTACAAATATTTTTTATGGCTATTGGACTTTGTCCTTTGCTCTTCTGTATTTACCTAGTGCTAGTTTGTGGTTTCACAGTCTGCTCAGTTGAGTCACTGCATGAAAGAAATCATGTGACAAAGGAGCAATACCATCCCTGCCCCCAATTCCTCCTGGGATTATTTGTGGTGTGTTGAAAACTGTGTTTAAATTACAAGCTATCGCTTTCACTTTGTAAGGAGTTTCCTCATCCTGCTTGCATGCTAAGTGGCTCTCCAGAAAGGCGTGCAATCTGGCTCTTTCAGCAGTCAGTCTACAGAGAACCAGCCTACAGCAAGTTGAGATGAGCTCTGCCTTTCTCTTTTAGGGAACAACTTGTTCTGTCTCTGTTTTGGGTTCTTGTCTGGTAGGGTTCTGGATTCAAAGCAATAAACAGAGTTAGGCTGCAATCTTCCAGAAAAAATGTTTTATGTTTTTATCTAACTTCTCTATGTGTGTGCCATGAACATAACACTAATAACTGGTGACTGGTCTTTTACCAAGAGCAAAGTACTATCCTAATCTAGTTACTGGTTTAGGTGCACTGATCAGTGCCAAAGGAAGGCCCACTCCCTGCTGACATGGGAATGGCAGGTGCACAGCACCAGCTCTTAACCCTACACACCCAGCTCCAAAGTTCAGGAGGCTTTGCAGGAGCGCGCTCAGAAGGGGAGCTTTATAAACCTTGAGCACCTTTGCACTGCAGCTAATCATCCAACCCATAGTTATTCATTAATCAAATACAGCAATAAAATGGAAAATGATTTTCTATGAGAAAGAATCAGACAGAACAGAGAGTTTTGCTTGGGTCCATTACACTCGGGGAGATTCTATAAGGCCAACCGGCAGACTGAAATTCCAGGAAAAAGTGAGTCTAAATGTTAGTGATACTCTTCATATTACTCTTCAATTTCTTGTTCTATTTGAGACTAGCAGGATCTGTTAAAATATATTTTCGGTAGCATCGTCTGCTATTGTAGAATTATAGATGGTCACTGATGAGAGGATGTCCCAGAGTCTTTCTGTATTTGTTACTTGTGATTATAATACACTATAAAAAATATATTAGTGCCTTGTCTCACTGTCTGCATCACAGTGTTCCTGCCAAGTAAGAGAGCTGGTTGAATCTTTTTGATCAATGCTAAGTTTAAACAACAGAAGAGTTGTAGTCAACTAAATTACTATTTTCATGAAAAATATTATTTTGAAAAAATCTTTGTGTATTTCTATGTTCTTCAGTTGGCTTCTATCCCATTACTCCTTGCTGGTACCTGCAATGTATTAGTGGAATCATGATTATTTGTAGGGCAATAGGCTTTAGAGTGAGAAGGCTCTCCTTCTGTTCTTTCCTTTACAAATCTGTGGGATGGTGATGAAATTAACCCATGATGGCAAACAGAAGAAGGGCATACGAAGCCACTGGCATAGGTATGATGAGGAGCAGCCAAGATGGAGCAGGCTGGGCCACAGGTGAGCTGCAAACCATAGAAGATGAAGCAGAGACAGATGGAGAAGTTGCAGAGATCGCCCACCAACTGAGAGGGCCAGGGAACCCAGGGAAGAACTGGAACAGGGATACTGCCTGCTTCAGAGCCAGATAAGACAGTGGTGAACACCAAGGGCAGAAAGCATGTAAATCTGATGGGAAAATGAGCTGGGAAGCATACCTGATGCAGTTTAAGCTCACAATTAAGCTAAACTGCTGATCACGGGAGAAGAAAAGGAGAAAAAGCTTGTCCACAAGCCTAATTGAAGAAGCCCTGTCAGTTCTTAGGTCTGTAGGCCTGGAGGAGCGTGGCAATTACCAGGCCCCATATGAGTCCCTTGCTGGCAGGTTTGAGATGGAGAAGCAGACAGACATGGCCACATCCAAGTCTGGTTATGACGGACAGACACAGCAGAGAAGTTCTCAAGTTTTCCTGGGAGTTTACAGCAGCTGGTGTGAGTGGCTTATTTACGTCTTCTGGGGAAATGTTTGAGGAAAAGGAGCTGCAGTACTTTGTGGATGGACTGAATGATTTCAATCTGCAGGAGCAGGTGAAGCTGAGGGGACCCAAATACCTGAAGGAGGCTTTGTTAGCCTGAAAATAGAGCTGAAAACAGCTGAAAACCAGAGCAGTTGGTTAGTTCACTCTGAAAAGTTTACCCAGCTTCAAACAGGAACTCTGTGGCAGACCTCCTGGACAGCAATCAGCTGCCCTAACCATTATCATTCTGAAATCCACTGTCTCATTCACTAAACCCCTTCCAACTTTTGCAAGAAATGAGGTAGGGACCTGTAGACAGCAGTGTTGTTCATTATACAAGCCTGATCCTTAGCCAGAGCATGGTTCATCCAGTGCATTGAATGAGACAGGGTTCTGTGGAAAAAAATACAATGACATCATGTAATTAAAGATGGTATCACAATATATACAGACAGGGGACTGAGTTAAGGTTGAAGGGTCAGTCTTAATTCAGGCATTTCCTAACTTTTGAGTATTTGGCTTTGGAATCTTAACATTCTTAATGCATTTTCAGTATGTAATATATTCATCTAACAGTCAAACATATTTGAGATTTATGCAAGACTCTGACCTCTAAATTAAAAATAAAAAAAGAAAGCTCGTTAAGATGTATGTAATATGGCCATTCTTTCTGTAGTACATTAACAAATCTTATTGCTTAGATAAACTTTCTAGTTATGAATTTAACACTGGGTATTGATTTTTTTCTCTTTCAGAAAAAAACCATGTCACTAAGTAAGTATACATTGATTTCTAAATATTTTTACTAAATTTTATTTTCATTGTTATTGGGACCTTCACTGATCCCCCATATACACAGATTGTTCTAGCTAGAAATGAGTTATTTGGAACCCACAGTGTTGAATATGAAAACTAGTTAGAGAACAAAGATTAACTCACAGGCTTAATTGCTCTTTCTGTAAGCCTTAAAGACTGGATTGATGTCACATAGACAAACATGATTTGTTGGGAAAGAGTCAACATGGTTTTTGTAAAGAGAAATCATGCCTCACCAATCTAGTAGAATTCTTTGAGGGAGTCAACAAACATGTGGACAAGGCTGATCCAGTGGATATAGTGGACTTAGATTTGAAGAAGCCTTTGACAAGGTCCCTCACCAATGGCTCTTAAGCAAAGTAAGATGACATGGGATAAAAGGGAAGGTCCTCTCCTGGTTCAGTAACTGGTTAAAAAATAGGAAACAAAGGGTAGGAATAAATGGTCAGTTTTCAGAAAGGAGAGAGATAAATAGTGATGTCCCCCAGGGCTCTGTACTGGGACCAGTGCTGTTCACCATAATCATAAATGATCTGGAAAAGGGGGTAAATGGTGAGGTGGCAAAATTTGCAGATGTTGTCAAATAACTCAATATAATAAAATCCAAAGCAGATTGCAAAGAGTTAAAAAGGGATCTCATAAAACTGGGTGACTGGGCAACAAAATGGCAAATGAAATTCAATGTTAATAAATGCCAAGTAATGCACATTGAAAAGCATAGTCCCAATGATACATATAAAATGATGGGGGTCTAAATTAGCTGTCACTGCTCAAGAAAGAGATCTTGGAGTCACTGTGTATAATTCTCTGAATAGTCCACTCAATGTGCAGTGGAGGTCAAAAAAAGCTAACAGAATGTTAGCAATCATTAGGAAAGAGATAGATAAGACAGGAAATATCATATTGCCTCTTTATAAATCCATGGTGCTGCCACATCCTGTGCATTGCATGCAGATCTGGTCGCCCCATCTAAAAAAAGATATATTGGAACTGGAAAAGGTACAGAGAAGGGCAAGGCAAATGCTTAAGGGTATGGAACAGCATCCATGTGAGGAGCAATTAATAAGATTGAGATTTTTCAGCTTGGAAAAGAGATGCCCAAGGGGGGGATATGATAGAAGCCTATAAAATCATGTCTGGTGTCAAGAAAGTAAATAAGGAAGTGTCATTTACTCGTTCTCATTATGATGGAGGATAGGTCCATCAATGGCTATTAGCCAGATGGGCAGGAATTGTTGTTTACCAGAAGCTGGGAATGGGTGACAGGGGATGGATCACTTGATGACTGTCTGTTCTGTTCTTTCCCTCTGAAGCATCTGGCATTGGATGCTGTCAGAAGACAGGATAGTGGAGTAGATGGACCATTGGTCTGACCCAGTATGGCCGTTCTTATGTTCTGATGTCTCTCCTATCGAACTTGTTCCACTTTGTCTACAACATTCAACTAGTCATTGGGACAAAGCATTGCAAAGCCCAACTTTTAGGCACCAAGACAAATCATTGGCACAACACTGCAATCCACAAAGACTGAGTTAGAAACCTAGGCTCTGTGATATATCGAGGGCAGCAGGAGAGTGCTTGAAGGGAGGTATATCAGCCCCAGGATGATCAGGGCTTTATTCCCTGCAGCCTAATTGGAGTCATGAGGGGGCAATTAGGAGCCAGCTGAGGCCAATTAGGGATCAGCCAGGTGCTCCATAAAAGGACTCCGCCCCAAACACACAGTGCACAAGTTGGAGGGAGCAGAAGTGTTGTGCGGGGCGGGGCGGGGCGGGGCGGGGCGAAGTGAAGTGAAGTGAAGTGAAGTGAAGTGAAGTGAAGTGAAGTGAAGTGAAGTGAAGTGAAGTGAAGGAGCAGACCGAAGTAGTGGAGTGTGGGAGAGCGGAGGAACCCCGAAAGGAGGTACTGAGCCCAGCAAGGGGCAGCAAGAACATAGGGCCTGAGAGGCCATAAGGACTGAGGGGGGAAAGTAGCCCAGGAGAAGAGGCTGCAGCTCAAACAATACAGAGCCAGCAGTATACCGCTGCGGTTCATAGGGCCCCTGGGCTGGGACCCGGAGGAGCGGGTGGGCCCGGGTCCCTACCCCCCACCCCCAGGGAAGATGGGGTGACAGGCACTTTCCTGGCCCCGCAACAGGAGTGAAGCACGATATCCAGTAGAGGGAAGCTGGCCATCGGCCACAGCTCCTATATAACAGATGGGGAGAGCTAGACATCTAAGAATGCAAACCACAAAGCCACCATGCTAGGGAGGGGCTGCCATAATTAACCAGTGGGAAATTTTGACCAGAGGGGAGTGTGGTAACCCTTGCCCCCTCTCAGAGACAGGTGCCTAAATCCAGTCTGCAGGGAGGTGCCTAGTTCTGCTTGGAACTCTTGAACCAGGGGAGATAGGCGCTTCTCTGCCAAACTCGTATATGGGGTCCAATCTGGTAAGAGTGCTCAGAGACTGTCAACACCTAGACAAAACAGCCGGGGTGGCAGAGCAGAGAAGGTAATGCTACCTTACAATCTTTAACCCGCTGGCTAGAATATTCCCCCAGGATCTGGGAAATCATTGGTTTCACTCAGGTGAAAAAGATAGATGAACAGGGAACTGCTACCTCTCAGATAAAGTGTCCTAGCTACCAGTCTAAAAGTTGTAAGGGAGTGAATTACTTAGGAAGGAGATAGGTGTCTGGGGACTTAGGGTGTACCTATAGTTCACACTATGCCTGCACTCTGACTCAGGTTTGAGTCTCAACCCCCTCTTCTGTCCCCATACAAATCAGTCCGACTCAGGTCTGGAAGGGCCCTGGGACACTGCCAATAGGAGAGTCCGAGTCCTTCTGTGACTCATGTCCAAGCCCGGTCATTTTGCAGTGTGGACACATGTTAAGCCACAAACCTGAGTCAAAAGGTCAGCATAGTGCAATATAGACATTAGCAGGGCTGTGAGACCTGGGACCAGAAACTATAAAACCAGGCTTACAATACAGTGTGGACACTCAATCAGGGCTTGAAAACAATGTGTCCACAAGCCCAGGTCCCACAGACCCAGGCTTGGTCTGCATCATGGAGATACCTCAAAGGGAGGCAGGAGTGCATGTGCCCAAAGGCAGGAATATAGGCTCCTAGGGAAAGCATACTGCAAAAACTTAGTCACCATGAGAATTTGGGCACCTACAGGATTACTTGGCAGATCAGTGGGAGTTTTGTGGACTGCAGTATTGCCTAAAAATTGAATTTAGATGCCTAACTCTGGATTAGGTACCTAAATACCTTTCTGAATCCCACCCACTGTCATTAGGAAACTCTGCCAAACCTTTTTCTATGAAAAGACCTTCAACCATAACAATGACATTTGCCACTGAAATTCCTTTCTACACAAAAAACCCCAGCCAACCAAAAATTAAAGAATTACCTTGAAACAAATAACCTAAAATAATTAATTAAATATATATATATATATATATATATATATATATATATATATATATATATATGAAAAATAAAAACATTTTTATCCTAAACAGAGTCTTTATGACAAAAAGGGAAAAGTACCAGAGTCTTAATAAAGTCCACTAAAGAGTTTGCTATTTCTACTGATCCAATATGTACGGCACTCAGGTATCATAGTGATGTTGAGCAGTAAAAAATCCTTAGGCAGATAACTAGGACTGTTTACTTCATAACATTGACAGCATTAATGTTATAATTAAGGTTCAATAGCAACATTGTATTTCACACCTCATTTCTAGCACATATACCTGTTTTTAAAAATGGTTAGAGTTGGCACAATTTTATTTTATTTTTTTTATAATTTCAGCAGACAACGTCAATGTTTATTTTTAAACATTTTTTATTTTTTCAATTTAAATTTTCACAGTTGTGGTAAATTTTTTGGGGGGGTCAGACAATAGTGGGGGTCAGACCAGGCCTGCCAACAGAGAGGGGCAAATTGCCCAGAGGCCCAGTGATTTTAAAGAGGCCCGGCGATTTTAAATGGGCCCAGGACATGGGCAGCAGCTGAAAGCTTCCCCTCATGTAGACTAGCTCCCCGTCCCAATTCTGCCCATGGACCCCACCCACATGGCTGGCACCCAGAGCAGCCCTGGCCCCCGGAGTAGTCCTGCTCCTGAGTGCAGGCTGCCCAGCGGAGCTCTGAGTCTTGCCACGGGTGGCAGGTGGCAAATGGCTGGGAGGGGGGGTTGAATGGCAGAGAGAAGACCCAGGCATCTGGCGGCAGGTTGGCAGATGGCTGCGCCTATGCTAGGTGAGACTTTAGTCTCCCCCTGCTTGTTATATCTGATGCCCATAGGACCAAGCAATGAGGGGAGAGGGCCTGGTGTGGAGTGGGGCAGGGCCTGGGGCTGACTGTGGGAGGGGGTGCAGGCAGAAGAGATGGGATGGGACTGCTCTGCCCTATGGCCTGGAATTCATGTCAGTGGGCCTGGGTCAGAGAATAATTATTTAATGACAGTAGACATTGAAATTCAAAAAGTTAAAGATTTATAACCATTAAAACACAAATTGTCAACATCACATGTCAATATCCTTAAATCAAACTCATGAATTCTTAAGCAGCATTTTCTTACCTTGCCTAGCTGCATTTTTATTATTGTCAAAGCAAATATTTTTTCATCGGTTCCTGTATGTCTGGTGAAATCTACATTCACCAACATTTACCAATAAAACTCTAATCCTTCCACACCTAAGTACAATATTTGCTTTTGTCAATTTACTGAGACCTCTCCGGTTCTTCGAAAATGAAAGTCAGTAACCTGAACCAGCCATTCAAACTATATGGTTATTCTCTTAACTGCTTCTCATCAATAGGTTTTACAAGATATTCATTAGTGAGTAACTTCCTGAATTTGTATCTTTGGCCAAGCTGATTCCTTCCTAGGGAAAGACTCATGGACTGGGAAGCGAGATGCAGGAATATAGATCTTTGATATATTGCTTAAAGCCCTTGTGCATTCACTCCTTTTGAGAGTAGTGAGGAGGGAAAAGGTCACTTTTAAGGCTAACCAGATACTGCAAAAGATTTTATCTGGGGTAACAGAAAGGTTCCAAAGAGGCAAAAACAACTTTCTAGTCTCACCCACAGAAAAGTGAAACAATCAGCAGTCCCAAAGTCCCTTTGTAAATCCAAGCCTAAAATACTAATAAATAACACATCTTAGCATTCAGTATTGCTTAGAATCATAGAATATTAGAGCTGGAAGGGACCTCAGGACTAACCTCAGCTAAATCATCCCAGCCAGAGCTTTGTCAAGCCACAGTTTAAGAACATATAGCTTCTATAGATCCAGGCCTGCTCACTGACTTTAATGGGACTAGGTGTATGAATTAGGTGAACAGGATTTAGTCCACAATATTTAATTCTAAATGTTAAGGTGTTTTAGGATTGTTCAATGATAGCCAGTCCAGTGGTGATTCAGGGCTCGTCTGTTTTCCTTGTACTTGCCCATCTGTCTGTCTCTGCCTTCTGTCATATATTTGGATTGTAAAATTTTGGGGGCAGGGACTGTCTTTTTTATCCAATTTTGTACAGTGCCTAGCACAATGGGGTCCTGGTCCATACTATGGGCTTCTAGGCACTATGATAATAAAAGTAATAAGTAATACAAATAATAATTGATAATGACCCTGCAAAGTTTCTTAATATAGCGAAATATTTCAGTGCATGCTTAAATTTAAGTATGTAAACTGACTTCATTGGGACTATTCATGCGCTTCAGTTTAATATCGTATTTAAATTCTTTGCTGGAGGAGAATGCTTGGCATCTTGGAGGATTCAATGCTAGGAAAACTGGAAATTTAGCAGGTAGAAGGACAGAATAGCTCATATGCCATAAAAAAACACAAGAAAAAAGTTAATGTTTATGTGGAGAGTGGGCGAGGGGAGGAGGAGTCAGAACCTGTGAGAAAAGTGTTTTAGAAACTACAAAAAGCAATCAATGAAATCTATTTAAGAGTACACAAGAGCAGTGAGCAAATTCTGACCCTGAATCAATTAAAATTATTTTATATTTTTAAAATTACTTACTGTATCTTAATCTTTAATTTTCAGGTCGTATATGGATGAGAATTATAAATTGGATAAATCAGAAGGAGAACTGCACAGGTTCTGTGTATCCTGTTAAAATAAGAAACTGTTTTAAATATTCTGTACCTTGGCTGGTTTTTTTTTTTATATTTCAAATATGCTTGTTTCCAGGTTAGCTTTCTTACTTCTTATTTTCATCATAATTAGAGGAAGTAAATTTAAAAATTAACAAAGATGTTTATGAATGTTACAACGTAACTGCTTTTAATTGCTTTAGCATAGCATTTTAGAGTGTTGCGAAAATGGAAAACTTTCGAAAAGTTCTCTCAAATGAAAAAATCTATGGAAAATAAGTGACACCAAATTAGGCAGATAGGCAGGATCATAGATGATAACTCCAGCTGTAGAAACTTGGTGGTTGAGTGTGGTCAGACACACTAATTAGGGATCTGGTCCCATTGCGGACATATGACTACAAAAAGTAACATTGGGATGGGGAGTCAGACTCTAAGAAGGAAAGAAAATGAATGAATCTGCAGCAACAGCAAGAATCTCTAAGTCTTGTGTGACAGAAGACACAGGTGGTAAATAATAACCTTTCTCCATGCTGTTAGCTGCACAACATAGGATACAGCCTGTGGGAAGGGGCAGTGACTTTCCAGGGGCATAACCTCACAGAATCCTCAGGTGAATGGATAGGCACAGACACTGCAACATCCCTTTAATGACTGACACATAGTCTCTCTTTCTCCTCCACCCAACAGCACATGGGTGGAACCAGGGCTTTGCTCATTCCCCGTCTCTCCCCAATCCTCTTGGGCACCGTTCACCCCTAGACAGAAGAGTGCAAGGACTATGGTCTGAACATGGGGATTTTAAACCTTCTCAGTCCTTTACCAGGCTATGACAGAGGGAAGATTTTTAGCTTTCTTTCCCCACTGTGCACCTCTGTGAGAGGAAAGCTACATGTGGCTCCTTTCTAATGACCTTAATATTGCAGGAATACAGTGTGATTAACTTGTGAACATGTGAAATTACTGAAATGTACATAATCTATCTTCTGGTTATATTTTTAAGTTCTGGCTGCACCAACTGGGACCAGGGATTACTCTGGTAAGTAATCTCAGAATTCCCTATGTGCTATATGTGTATTATCTGTACTTTATTATCACAAACAGATGCATTTATTTTGGAGAATTAAATCTGCACTGGTTTGAATGTCACCCATATAGTATAACATTACTACAAATCTGAAAACTGCTGGTAAGTGAAATTTTAATCTGTGAAGTATATGATGGTTTATAGGACAAATATCAGAAACTGGAAGGTCAGAACCAAGACAATAATCAATACAATTCTTTTTAGAGTCCAGGTACTTTAAATCCATAGTTTCATTTCACACCACAGTTACTTTGTAGTGTTATTTTGAAATATACATACCTCCCACAAAATGTATCAAAAAGTGCAATGCTGGAGCAAATATAGTGTAAATGCAACATAATCAATTTATTTGGATTCTAACAAACCAAAACAACCCACAGCCTAATCAACAGCATTCTCATAGCAGGAAACTTTCAAAGACACAAAAGGGACGCAAGCACCCAATTCTCCTTGACTTTCAGTGGGAGTTGGGAGCCTCACACTTTTAGTGATTTTGAAAATCTCCAAAATGAACAAGAGAGTTAGTCAGAGTACCAGTGGTGGGAGGAAAAGGTCTGAGACCAAAAGCACATATATGCCCCTGGGCAGAAGATAAGAGGACATCCCTAACATGAACACAGCCAGCAAAGCATTTTCCTCCTCCAGTGTTTTTGCCAAGGTGGTTGGGAGTAAAAGGAAAACAGGGGATGGGGGAAGAACATAATGACCAATACAGAGTACAAATTCTTTTGGCAAGTCACCAGCAATAAATGAAGAGGATTCAGATGTGCTGTGCTTATTATTAACTGAAAATAGGAATTCCTATCCAGCTGAGTATTCAGAGCTTCATTTCTAAAATAGGAGGAGGTGTGACGAGAACTACTGGTCAGAAATGGACCAAAAGAAAGGAATAGCTATACATTATATATCTATCTATACATTCAAAATGGAGGGTAGGTGAGAGGAGGGAGGAAGGGGACGGGCTGGCACTGCAGGGAAGGAAGATGTTACCGCACTGCATGACTCCAGTTCATGGAACTGGCAAGTTCAGGAATTTCCTCACCTGTCAACTCTTCAGTATAGAGGCCTGCAGAGGCTCTGATGATGGACCCTTATGCAACATGCAGCTATCATATGATGCAGCAGCATCCTGAGCATTGTGCCCGTTTGGGGAAGAGAGAGGCCGTCCTTGACTAGAGGAGGGGCAATGGCAGGTTCTGGAATAGGATGAACTGAACAGCGCTTAGCACAATGGGTTATTGTCTGTAACCAGGGCTCCTAGGTACTACAGTAACAAACAAATAATAACAACTAACATTCAGAGATGCAGCATCTTCCTGAAGAGAAGCAGAGGCAGGAGTGAGGCAACCTACAAAGGGGAAAAAAAAACCTGGCTTTTCTGCCCTTTTTAGAATCTGTGTAATGAATAAAGTAGTCCTGAATTTTTATTTATTTATTCTTATTCTTGCTTTCTTACATGACAAATGCCAGCCCTGTCTAGGCTGGAAGATCCTATGGTAACTGACTAATTATCACATCAAAAGAGCCAAGACTGTGAAAGTCAAGCAGTTAAGAAACAACGGGATTTTGATTCAGACAGTTTAAAATACATTGATTTTTGTCTGTTATTGTTGATATCTATTTAACTTCAGTGATGAACATTTTGGAGAAAAGACTCTTTCTTAACGAGCCAGTACTCTGATTCCCTTGATTACCATATGTGTATTTAACAACATGCATCTTCTAAGAGCCTCAACAAATCTTGTAGAAAACTAGGGAGACCAGATTTGATATTCCTGTTAAGCTGATATTTCTAAAATAAAAAGCAAGCAGGAATAAAATAAAATAAATTTTCAGGCCCTTTATATACACCATGAAATGTTGTGTGTGAGGAAGACACATCTCTTTTTTTCCCCAGAGTCTTTTCAACGTCATCTTAAATTCTGTCATTTCTCACCCCAGTAGCTCTTTGTATCTAAATTGTTTTATGAAGCTTTAAACTTCTATAGAATTGTTTTGGATTGTTGTCAGTTATTTTAGCTGAATGGCTTTAAATTTAGTTCCTTAAGCTACTAAATGGTTATTAAACTATTATTTGAAATATATAATATATTTATTAGAGATGGTAAAAATGTGAAAAAATCATGAATAATTTCTAAAATAGTTGCAGTCATTTTCATCCCATTGGTTTAGAAAAATTTGTTTGTTTGTTTCAAAACGTTCACATTTTTTTCGGAATACTTTTCATGTTTTGGAAAAACTTTCATTTCCAAAAATAGTAGCAACAGGAAGCTGCTTTTCAGCCATTTTGTGAGGTTGGGAACAGAAGCAGGTGAAGAAGGGGGGTGCATCATGGCTATTGTGTCAGAGGAGTTGGGTCCCATGGAGAGAGGGCAATGCAGAGGAAGTCAGCAAGGTGGTGGGGGAATGTGGGGCACAGAGTGTTCTCCCACTGATTGAAGGGAGGGTGTAATATGCACTAAGGAGCAGGTTTCTATAAATTGGCACTTTGGGAGCTAGGAGAAAGCCTAAGCAGGCACTTTGGACTCTTGCAACCAACTGATGCACAATTTAATGGCCAAGGATGCGGCCCATGCTGTAGTTGTGGGTTGGGCACACCAGCAGCCCCAGCCTCCAAGATGTTGGACATGGGGACCTCAGCCTCAGGCCAATCCAATAGCAGGAAAAGAAGGAGCAGAAGAAGCAGCAATCACCACCTGTCACCAGTCCTGGCCCAGTCTCCAAGAACAAGATCATGTTCTGTTGGTGCTGAGTTTTCTGTGAGTGTGGACAACTGAGGAACTAAGAAGGACAAGAAGGAAAGAAGGGCCTGTTGAGATGATCCTCTGGTCCTGGAGGAAAGGGAGAGTAAGGTGACACAGCAGAAGAAGGACATAACTTCTCATGAGCAGACCTTCTTCTGCTAGATAAAGAGAGTTAAGGCTGCCCCTTCCCTTCCTGAACTTGTTTTTTTTTTTAAATAATGAAAAAAATATAAATTAAGATGGCTTCTTGGGGCAATGTCAGGGGGAGGGATTTGTCCAACCTGTGTCTTCCTATCCATGTTTTATCCATGGTTAATTCAGGAGCCTAGAGCACTGCATTTATGGGAACTTTCAAACAACACACAGAACATAGCTTTCCCTGGCCCTCTCCTCCTTGGGCCGCTGTTAGTGGGCTTTCTCCAAGCCCATGCTGTGTTGCTGGCCCTGTCTGTGGCTACTATATCCTCCGGCGCATTGACCATGGAAGGTGTCCCTTCCTCCATTTCTTTTTTCCGAGGCACACACATCAGCAAATGTAAACAATGTTCTAAATGGAAAGAAAAGCCTACACATGGAACATGTATTTTTGAGGCAGAGCTGTAGCCAAAGCAACATGACAAAGAAAGGCCCTGTCCTCACTTCTGCTTCATAGTCTTGAGGTGTGACAGACATAACCCAGGCTTGTGTTACAACAGTGTGCTGCTGCAGGCATGGCAGCAGTCCTAGAAGAGGAGATAAGCCTCCTGTAGGTATGTTGCAAATTCTGTGTGTCTGTGATATCCATCCATGTAAATGCTAGATATTGATGTGAAATTTCTATTGTAAATCCGTATTTTCTGTGTAAAATTGTAATCTCCTGTGTTATAAATTATCAATTGTAATATCACTCATGCATCAAAGTGACAGGAGAATCCATCATCAACATCATAATGCATTAGTGAAAAACTATGCACTTCATCTAGATTTTACCCACATTCTTATCTATATATTTCCAGATCCCGTTCCAAATCCTACAAGTACAAATTCTAATTCTATTGGTAAGTGAAACTTTAATCTGTGAAAAATATTATGGTTTATGCCAAAAATATCAAAATTTGTAGGGTCTGGATAGAGAGATAATTAATACATTCCCTATTAGAATTCATGTAAATGAATACACTGTAGTCACACTGCAAAACAACCACTGAAATGTTTGGCAAAACTGAAAGTCTTTCTTTCTCATACCAATCTAATTTCTCATTGTTCATCCCTCCCCTTGCAACCTGAATTGAATTTTTCACTTCAAAATCAGAAAATCCTGCTCTGGAATGGAAACAGAAACACAGAATAAGATCTTTTAAAATCTGATAGTGGGAGAGTTTGGAGTGGGGGAGAGGTGGAGTCCTGAGGAGAGAAGAGGGGAGTTGGAGTCTCTGGAAGGGACAGGGAGAAGATGGACTGGTGTTTGGAAGATGATGAAATGGGAAAGGTAGGAGGAAGAAGAAGAAGGAGGAGGAAGCCAAGGAGATGTTGCAGCATTGCATGACTCTGATTCATGGACTGATAATTTCATGTGCAATTATTTCCTTATCTGGCACCTTTTCCATATGGAGGTCTTCAGAGGTTCTGATGATGGATTATAGGCGGCATGCAGCTAACACATGATGTAGTAACACTCTGAGTACTATGCCTGAGTAGTGGAGAGAGGCCATCCTCTACTGTAGGAGGAGCAATGGCAGGTACTGGACTGGTTTGGACATGGCAAATACCAGCAGCTCCCCCAGGAGAAGCAGAAGCAGGAGTGAGTGTGCCCAGCAGAGATCCCTTCTTTCTGACTGGGATCAGGTATTCTCTGCCATGCAGCACCACAGGATCAATGCCTCAGCCCATAGCTGTGTGATGAGGGGGAGAGAGATGCCCTCCAGGGAGATAGGAGGGCCCTGGAAGAGGGAGAGTGTGTTCTTAAGGATAGAGAGAAGTGTTTGTATGTGTGTTTGCTTTTGTTCCAGTCCTCAGCCTGCTGACAGCTGTCTCTCCATCTGTTCAAATCTGATCTTGCCACTTGTGGGATACTTTGTCATTTTAGTATCAGAAAAAAAGAACTGCCTGTTATAGGTGGTGTGCAAAGGGACAAAGCTGGGTTTGTTCCCTTTTTAGCTTTTTCATTATGGAGAAAGTAGGTTTGAAATTACTTGCTTTTTCTTTTCCTTTCTTCTGCTTCATTTTTACATTTTTACATTATAACTATGTCCTGTCTAGACAGGAAGACTCTGTCGTGTATGGAGAACTAGTGAAATAG
Organism: Emydura macquarii macquarii; assembly: GCF_026122565.2. Lineage (NCBI taxonomy): Eukaryota > Metazoa > Chordata > Testudines > Chelidae > Emydura > Emydura macquarii. Next base: position 16,244 of record NW_027132483.1, on the reverse strand, counting down.
CTACATCACAAAAGCTAAGAAAGTAAACCCTGAGTTGTTCAGAGGCAAAGGGATTTTTTTATTTAGACTCTTTAAAACTTTTTTTTATATATTAGCTAGCATATTTTAAAGAAAACTTTTTGAGATGGTCCAAACATACCATTAGGCTACTTTGAAAATATCAGTTGTTATTCTGAAGCTCCAGATTCTGCGAGCACATGTTTAACTTTATTACCATAAGTAGCCCCATTGAAATCAACTGAATTTAAGCACATGCAGAAGTGTTTGCAGGATTGGGACCTTAGACAGATGAAATAGTTTCTTTTAAAAAATGTCTGTACTTCTCCATAAGGTGATATTACAGCTTCCAGTCTGGTCTGAATCAGGGACTAAATTTTGGTGTTCACTATGAAAAAAGTCTTGGTGTTCACTATGAATTATTTCCTTTTTCTCCAAAAAAGAACAAAAGATTCTGGATTTTTTTTTGTCTTACATCATACAAAATCACATGAATAAATCTAGTGTGAGCTGTTTGAGCAGTTTTTTATATCTGAAATGGAAATATATTTCTTACAATGTAGTATAGAAACTGGAATTTGCAATAATTCTTGGATGATTCTTTTACCACAGACTGGATGCAGATACTCATTTTGATACTAGTTGTCCTTATTTTCATCACTTCCTCCATCAACCTGTACATCGATTGGAGACGGGAACATTATGGTAAGAATTTGTACCTTAAAAACTACTGATTGTTATAATATATTTTGAATATATTTGGCAAATGAGTGGAAATTTTGTCTTAAAATTGTGACAGTTGCTGAGTCCTCACATTATTATAATGACAAATGGATTTGGCATACTAAATGCCAATGACATCGCTTTAACAGTCATTCTTTGAATGGTCTCTTCATATTCCCACTTGAAGGATGAAGGCCCCTGTGCCAGGAGTTGCTGTAATGTTCTGAAAGGCAGTGTCTGCTGGGGTGTCTCACCCTTCTCTCCCCTCTCATCCCAGAGTGTTCAGAGGGTGTAAAAGGGGAGCGGCCCCAACTGCCCTTCAGTTTCTTCCTACTATAGAATATGAAGCGAGCTCTGATCAATCCCACACCTAGATGATTCTCTCGTTGGCTTTCTTTCTGCCCTTTGGAGGCAAAAGCTGTTTGTAGTAGATCAATTGTCACTTAGTCTGATTTCCTATAGGAAAAGAAAACGAAAGAGAAAAGGTGATGCCCATGGCTTTGTATGCACCCTCAGAAGTGGGAGGGCTACCTCGCACACCCTCCTGGTCCAGTCGATTTCAGTCTGGTCATTTTTAAATCCAATCTCCTCGTAGCAAGGCGCTGTGGTCTTCCTCGGAGCCTGGGACTGAGGACAAGCTGCAACCCCCTCCATTGGACAGATCAAATACTAAATACCCTGGGAGCAGAGGGGCAGGGCCAGGACAGGAAAGGGAGGTATAAGAGGCCGACCTAGCAGTTCAATGAGGGGGAAGCTGCTGCCAGAGAAGGATGTGCCTTCCCTGAAGCTGTGCTCTAGGCCTCACCCAGGCCCCACGGCAGTTCAGACCAACCAGAGCCTCCAAGGCCTCCCTGGGCGGCTGGGCCCTACTGACTGGATCGGGCCTCCAGGCCTTCGTGACTGGGAAGGGCCACCAGGCCCTGGTAGCTGGGAAGAGCTACCAGAGACAGCTGAATGGGAGGAACCCCTCGAGGCCGGCCCTGATTTAGAGGAGCTGCAGCCACTCGAGCTGCCTGAGCCCGTTGTTTCGGAGGACCCACCAGGACCCTGTAACCTTTAGGAGCCGCCCTCGGCTGACGACCCCGAGGAGTTCCTAGACCTGCCACCTGCCGATGATGAGGGACTAGTAGGACTCTCGCTAGCCATCTACCCCCAAAAGTCGGAGGAGCATGCCTGGCTCCAGGTACCTGGGTTCAAGGTGGGAGGAAGTAGCCCAGGGGCAACCGTCTACAGTCGGGCTGAGCGTATGCTCGAACAGTCAACATGTTGCATCTGGAGCCCTGCTGACTCAGTGGCAAAGTATTTTGCCACTGATAGGGCCCTGGGCTGGGACACAGTGGAGTCGGGTGGTCCTGTGTCTTCCTTTCCCCCTTCCCTAGCCACCCCGGGAGTGCTTGGCTTCTCTGAACCCACCTGCCAGAGGATACTAAGCTTACCAGCCCTGCCTGCCTGAAGGCTGGGGGCTATAGACTACTTTGGCTGCCCTGCCCTGCCTGAGGGCCGGGGTCTACAGACCCACTAAATGCTAGCTTTTTCCTGCTGTAGACCAAGGCACTGTGGCCTTCTTCGGAGCCTGGGCCTGAGGAAAAGCAGCAACCCCCCTGCTGGGTCAAGCCACACGCTTATACTTCTTTTAAGGATACACTCACCATCAAGGTCCTTGGATTGGTCCAGACTGACCGAGCAGACCTGGCCACGTGCCGAAGTCGCTCTGACTCTGACTGTCAAAGGATGTGGGGCTGCAAAACCTGCATCTGAATCTCAGCCAGGCCTAGATCTGGGGCCACAAAACCAAAATCCTGCAGCAAACCATGAAGCTGCAGCCACATAACCTTGATGAAATAACCAAGCATGAGGGACTGCCAATGCAAGACTGCTAAGGAGGGATCCAATTCCCTAGGATTCCACCAGCATGATGATCCAACACCTTTGTCTAGTGGCTTTAGAACAGAGAGGCCCTCTGGATCTGCCCAGATCAAGGGAGTCTGATACCTTAATCTCTACTCAGAGATTTTTGTAGAACTGATCATTCTGCGCTTAACACAGTGGTGTGAACAAACAAGCCCAGTGTGCAGGTCGTCACAACACTGGAAGGGGGAAATGCATAATAAGCTGCAGATCAGATGGGGGATGTGGGATCTGTCAATTACAAGATGGTGTCTTCAGACAATACTTCCTATTTGGGCATTTTCAAATGCACACACTTGGTGTCTTGCTTCTCAAGGGCATGGTTTTCCCTTCTGATGTTCCATCTAACAAACCCTCTTCCTGAAAGTAAAAGGAGAGAGACAAATCCATTCTTAGATTCTCTTACTCTAAGCATCTTCTCAGCCAATATATTCGGTTCTGGAGCTTTCAGTTCCCCCCAAATCTAGGAGATTTTCCATCCATCCCTAAGGATTTAGGGCCAGATTTTCAAAGGTTTAGGTGCCTAAAGATGCTGATCAGCACCTAGTGGGACTTTTAAAAGCAGCCATGCAACTAATTCCAGGAATTAGGGCCTAGGCATTTTTGAAAATCCCATTAATTGCCTATATGCATCTTTAGGCTCCTAAACTTTTGAAAATCTGGCTCTAAAGTGTCTAGCACAAATTCAGTTGCCCAGGATTGGGTCTACAAGAATTTGGCTGCTGAAGATTTGACAGGCTAAGAGCTGATGCCTGAATCCAAGGCTCTCTTAGGATGTGATGTTGCTGAGCTCTCTTTTCCTCACCTCATTTCTATCGATTCTGAGCTGTCTCATGGATCCAAAGCTTTTTCCAGCTGCACAGTGTCTGTAGGAGAAGAAGGCTGCCGTTCTGGTGTCAAAGGATGTGACCCATGGCCCCCCAAAATACTACTGGTTGATTGCAAAGTCTATTTTCAAGGAAAAGAAGAGGTGCCTGGAAACACCTTCTTCTACAAGGAATTGAAAGGTGTATTACCATGGATCCGCAGAGAAGATACAAAGTGTTGTAGGCCTGCTTTGGATTTAGTGATGCACATAAAGGATGGAAGAAACACCTAGGGATGCCCATCCTTTTCTTTACCAAGCCTGAGTAATTGGGTCCATTGGAACAGTCATTTGCAGCATAAGACAAGGCCTTAGTAACCCGACATTTCCTCCCATGTTGGAGGGGAATGAGAGAAGTCTTTGAGAACTAACTAACAAGGCTGGAGCTTTTGCACTCACACTTAAGGGTTGATAAATCCATTGCCTACACTTACTGGTGTGTGAGGTTTCCTTCCTACCACAATACAAATGAGCCTTGCCAGGGAGGCCAATAGGGCTAGCTGGCATGGGGCAAAATGCTGTCCAGCTGTGCTAACAGCCTGAGGGACATTGTACTCAGCTCTGGGGTCCAGAGGCAGAGCTCTGTCTGATTTCCAGAAGTGTTCCTGAGGCACTCTCCTCTCTGTGCCTTGATTGTCTCAAAACTACAAGCAGCAAACGCAATGAAACCATCTTGAAAGATAGCCATTTTCCTATATTGATCTGCCTCTCTGTACATGCCTCTGACTGGAGTCCCAGACTAGAGACCTCTTCCCAGAACTGTACCCTATGCCAGCAAGTGTTCAGTTGTATGCATGGATGTCATTGCTATTCCTCCTGGATGTTTGTGTGGTTGTGTTTCTAAACTTGACCCTCTAAATTTGGCCACTTGAAGAGGAAATAAAGGTTACTTAGCCAGAACTGTCGTTCTGCAAGATGAGCCTCTGTATAGTCACACTCTCCACCCACCTTGCCCATTTCTTTGGAATCTCAGAATTAGGAATTCTCATATTAGGGGAAGGAAGTGATGGGCGGTTGGGGCCGCTTCCCCTTTTCTGCCATCAGAACCCTGCAGGTGAGAAGAAGAAATAGGGGCAAGTAACCTGAAAGAACACTGCTGTCCAGAACATCCTGGTGGCCCATGATTCACATGTTTTGAGTGCTTGGACTCTATGCCCCATAAGGGAGGGCACAATGTGGCCTTTATTCTGTTCATTTGGCATGGGTGGGTTGGTGCAGGGGTGGGGTTGGCAATTAAAAAGGGAGAGGATACATTTGGTCAGGTATTATCAGTTTCGGTTTGGGTAAAGTGGGCAAGATGCGGAGCAAAGAAGGGTGTATATTCAATAAAGACAAGTGCAAAGTACTAGACTTTGGAAGGAAAAATCAAATGCAAAAAAAAAAAAAAAAGGGGGAAATAACTGGCCAGTTGTTACTACTGCTGAAGAGGATTTGTGTGTCATAGTGGATCATAAATTGAATATGAGTCAACAGTGAGGTGCAGCTATGAAAAAGGCTAATATCAGTCTGGGGTGTATGAACAGGAGTGTTACATGTAAGACATGAGAGGTATGTGTTCCGCTTTGCTCAGCACACAGTGGTTTTCTGGAGCAAGGAAGATTAGCAAGTGGTTTAGAAGATTCATGATTTGCATGACGTTCCAAAGAACACTGAACCATCAATGTGTCATGTGTTCTTGTTAAGGACTGTAGAAGTTATTTTAGGCTGAAGAAAAAGGGTAACTGTTACTCACTGGCAGATTACGTTTTCTCTGCATATTGTGTTTGCTAAATTGGATAAGAAAATCCTATATGGTACATATGAGAAGTAGTAATTGGAAAATTATCTTCACGCCTATATTAAATACCTTATCTTTTTTTCTATTTCAGTAAATCACAGAACATTGAGGGATCTTGAAAGAGGTAAAAAATATTGTAGACTTATCTAAAACATTAACACTTGTTAATTGTCATGCTATGTGTAATATTTTTGTTTCATCATATAGTGTGTATTGCCATAAAAGAGTAAGCCTAATGACACAGTTCTGCATAGACTCACACCTCCTGCAATATAACTAGAGTTATCTATATTGAGATCAATTGGCTTGCACAGAGAGTAAATCAGGGGAGAATTTATCCATAAACATTGAAATCATTGGGACTACTCATGCTGTAATTAAATGGACTATTCATGTTGTGCTTAAATACCTTGCTGCAATTTGAGTCCTCAGTCTGAACGTCTTTGAACTTTTGTTGGACAGGGAGTGTAAAGGTATTAAATGTATTGAAACATTACTGGAAAGTACCTATAAAAAGCTATGTTGAAAGGCAGCTATTTAGGTTGCAAAGCCAAACCCTTCAAAGTTAGACAATGCCAGATATACAGTTGCCAGTGCAACTGGCATGTATAGTGTCCACTTGGGCATCTATGCTGTGCCCTGAATGAGACAGGGTCCTGTGAAAAAATTAGCATGTGATCATATAATTAAGGGCTATATCATAACACATGAAAGTGAGAGACTCAAAGAGCTCAGTCTATTTAGCTTTACAAAGAGAAGATTAAGGAGTGATTTGATCACAGTCGATAATTGTATGTGGAACACATATTTTAGACTGGGCTCTTCAGTTCAGCAAAGATACTATAACACAATCCAATGGCTGGAAGTTGAAGCTAGACAAAATTAAACTGGAAATAAGGTGTAATTTTTTACCAGTGAGGATAATTAACCAATAATAAAATAGAATAAAAATTGTAATGAACCATTAGAACAACTTACCAAGAGTCGTGGTGGACTCTCCATCACTGACAACTTTTAAATAAAAATTGGATTTTTTAAAAAAAATCTGCTCTAGGAATTATTTGGGAATGTTCTCTGGCCTGCAGTATACAGGAGTCAGACTAGATGATGACAATTGTCCTTTCTGGCTTTGGACTAGATGCATCTGCTTCCCCGCACTCATCCCCCATCCCTGTCCCATCAGCAGGCATGGATTGTCTCTGCCTCCATGATCACCAAGGTTTGAATCCTGAATCTTCAGCACTGCAGCACAGACCATTTCTGCTTACTGGACTCACTGTGTTAGCTGGCAGCAGGAAAAGGCTCTTATGTGAAAGGGATGAGAGAGTGGGCGGAGTCACTGGGGCCATGTGGTAGGTCTGGGGTCAATCTGCCTCTGACAGTGAAATACAGAGTTATTCCACTGATTGCAAAACATTATCCATACAGCCACAGCTAAGAACCAATTCTGTCATTTTGCCTCAAGCTATCAAAATCATGACCCAGTAGACTAAGTAAAGGGCCGAATTTTTCAGTGACTTACTCTATATTTAAACTTACATAACTGAGAGCAGAATCTGACCTGCAGTTTTGTATTTTGAGCCTTTTATTTTCCTGATTATCTTTGGAATACTTTAGCAAAATATTTTGCTAATCAACCTTTATTTTGTTTCCATAATTAAAAATCAAATCAAATAAAGAAAGAATTATTATAAAACCAAAACCATGGTGAAAACTGTAAATTACCATTGATTTCTGAGTCCTTAAACTCACCAAGCACCCAGGTTTTAATGGAAGGTTCACTTGTTTTGAAATAAAAACCTTTTGAAAACCTTACAGTTACACATAGCTGTGAATCATGCCACTCCCTCTCCCCCAAATTGCAAGCATGCCAGGGTTCAAAAGCAGTGGAATTACTGCTGTTCCATTACTTCAAATCCCAACTCCACTTGATATGGAGCAGGTGCCTTCAATTTTTTGGTCAATTCCAGGGGGTTAGAAACCCTGATTTTGTACATCCATTAATCCTTTTGTATCAGATAATTTTGTAACATCATCTCTAGATGATTTCATCTGCTTAACGATTTACTGGTTTTTGCAGCGCCACTCCTGGAGGAACATGGTAAGTGTCTATTGCTTCTGAAAATCTGAAAAAAGCTCTAAATTTAAAGGGCTGTTGTTGTTGCTATTCAGTGGGAAGGCCTGCTTCTTAATGATGAAGCCAATGCAGCTTTATTTTATTCACTGAATAATAAACAGATCTCCTTACTATCCCCTGCAGAATGCCTATACTTCATGTCCATCCCTATAACGGTGCTGTTGAGGATGTTCCCTCATAGAAAGTTGGTTGGATACCTTGCAATATTTGTACTTATTTTCTTTCTGGCCTCATGGATTCCGTGGGATAGACTGATTTTCAGTATCACTTTACAGTATAGACATTCTATAACATCATGCCTCCTCTGTATATAGTGTGTACATCTCTCTGTCCTTCAAATAATTGGCATTTATTCAGATGGCCCACACAAGCCAGGAAGGGGGCTGATGAATACAGCTATTTCTCTTACTCGAGGCAGTGCGCTAAAAGGAGAGTGTGGATGCAGCATCAGAGGCAGCAACTCGGGTTAGTCACCCAAGTACAATGCCACCCGACCTCCTGGGTAAATACTTGGGCAGACAGCCCAAGCCCCCGCCACTGATTGCTGCCAACACAGTACTATTTAGAAGCACAATCTCTAGCAAAACAACTGATTGTAAATCCACCCAAACTCGAAACCACACTTCCCAACAGCTGGGTAGATATACCAGAAGTGTCACATGAGAAGTGGAGCAGGGCGGGGAATCTGTGCATTACTTTCAATTGGCCTACTGTTTAGTATATTGAAAGACTATTTTGAAATAATTTTTATATTTTGTTTTCAGAGAAGCTCAGAAAGTGAACAGTGGGTTTCCTTAGATTTTTTAGCTTAGTTTTAATTTAATTCAGAACAAATTACTTGTGTTTTGTTTATACCACAATAGTTCCTTCAACTCAGAGTTCAAGCCATTGTGGATAAGGTGTCTGTAGCAGTAAGAGGCTGGGAGATAGGCATTTATAAACAGGAGTCAATGGAGTGAGGACTGGATCTCCAGTTTTGTGCACACCCAGGGCTACTGTGGAGACATACCCTGAGTGTCACAAAGGCAGTGCAGTAAGGGTGGGTGGGGAAATGTCTCCCTTGAATTAAATTTGTCTTGTGTTTTCCATATCAGAAGACCTATATCATTTTGAAATAATTTTTCTTTTTACGTATTTCAGATAACCTTTTGGAAGAGAACGGTAGGTTTATTGTGATTTTTAAGTTTAGTGTGAAACTGAATGAGCGCAAATTACTTCTATTCTGTTGGTATAACAGAAGTTCCTTCAAAAGACTCAGGGTTCGAACCGTTGTTGATAAGGTGTCTATGATAATGGATGGCTGGGAGATGGACATTTATAACTAGGAGCCAGTGTGGTGTGGCCTGGATATCCAGTTTTGTACACTCAGGGCCTTTGCTTTGTTTAGTTCCGGAATGCAGGATTCTGAGTTGTTACTAGATCTGGGTGATGGATCTGGTGTGGTGTGTAGGAAAGGGGATGAATGAGAAAACTGGCAGCTGTGACTGGCGAGGTCTGCAGGGAGATCTCCTTGAGTGAGCTAAGGTAATAGGGGCTCACACAATTTCTGATACAAATCACACCGTTTTTTTGCACGCCAACTCCAGAATGACCAAGGTATGCTTTCTGTGATTTCTAAGAATTTACTGACTTCCAAAAAATGTTCTGAAACCTCCTCAGCTATTTCTCCATTTCACTTGCTTTTCTCAATGCAAGGAGGGTTCATTACCTACCACACTCAAAATGGGTGGAAGAAAAGCCCAAACAACCTAGTATGGGGATTCATGTATTGAATTATTTTTCTTGCTTGAATCCAGTGCACTATGAATAGGAGTGTGGACACAGTGGAAATTGTGGGGCTCAGGCTAGGTACCAGATACAGTGTGGATCAACCCCTGGAATGTACTTGGGCAGATAGCCCAAAGCTCCGCCAGTGACTGCTGCAGCTACACTCTATTTTTAGTCACTAGCTCGACCAGAGATGTTGCATGTACATCCACCCAAGCTGGGACTCAAACCCCCCAGCTGCTGTGATGTACCCTAAATGTCACAAAGGTGGTGGAGTGAAGGGGGTTGGGGAAACCTGTCCATTGAATTAAATTTGGATTGTGTTTTTTATGTCTATTACTTTGATTTTTTAGCTTAGTTTTAATTTGATTACGAACAAATTACTTGTGTTTTGTTTATATCACAGTAGTTCCTTCAACTCGGGGTTCAAGCCATTCTGGATAACGTGTCTGTGATACCAGATGGCTGGGAGATAGGCATTTATAACTAGGAGTCAGTGGGATGTGGGCGGGATCTCCATTTTGGTGCAGGCCCAGGGCCTTTGTTGTGCTTTCTTCTGGAATGCAAGATAGTGAGCTGTTACTTGATCTTGGTGATGGATCAGATGAGCTCTGTTGGAAAGAAGAAGAATGAGAAAACTGGAGAAGACAGTGGAAAGGTCTCTTTGAATGAAGAAATGTAAGATGTGTTCACCCATTTCTAACTGAAATCCCACTCTTCTTATTGTAGAGCAATTGAAGATGGAAATACGTAAGTTCTCTTTGGTTTCCCCAGTGCAACTACTCTTCAGAGTAATGTTCTGAAATGAAAACAGTTCTTTCTCCATTTCAATGGCTTTCCTAACTATTAGGAGAATTCACTTCCCACCTCATTCTCAACGTGTGGAAGAAAAGCCCACAAAATCCAGTATGGGGTTTCCTGCATCAAATTATTTTTTGTTGCTTGAATCAGTGCTCTAGGAATAGCAGTACGGGCACGGTGGCGGATGCTGTGACTTGGCTAGCCATCCAAATACAGTGCTTCCCAACCCCCAAGAGTAATTGGGGAAGTAGACCTAGCCTCTGCCAGTGACTGCTGTACCTTACTGCTAATCTTAGTTTAGTTTTGTATCACATAAGTTTCTTCTATAGACTCAGGGTATTATTGATAAGGCGTCTGTGGTAATGGGTTTCTGAGAGATGGGCATATATAGCCAGGAGTCAGTGGGTTGTGGGCTGGATGTCTAATTTTTGTGCACACCCAGGGCCTTTGCTTTGTTAAACTGTGGAATGAAATGTTCTGAATTGTTAATAGATCTGGTGATTTACTAGGGGTGGTGCGCAGGAAAGGGGATGAGTGATCAAATTGGCATCTGTGAGGTCTGGGAGGTCTGAAGGAAGATCTCCTTCAGTGAGGTAAGATAATAGGGCTTCACCCAATTTCTGATAGAAATCTTACCCTTCTTTTACAGGCCAGCTCAAGAATGTCAAAGGTAAGTTTTCTGAGATTTCTAAGCTTCTACTATCCTTCAGAAAAATGTTTTAAAATGAAAACAGCTATTTCTCCATTTCACTGGCTTTCCTCAATCCAAGGATATATTTCAGTACTCACCTTACTTAAAATACGTTGAAGCAAAGCCCACACAAGTCAGTATGGGGATTCATATATCGAATTATTTTTCTTGCTTGAATCAGTGCAGCAAGAATAGCAGTGTGGACACAGTGGCAGATGAGGCTCGGACTAGCCACCAAAGTACAGTGCTGTCCAACCCCGGATTACGTACTTGGGGAGGTAGCCCCAGCCTCTGCCGATGACAGCTGCAACTACACTGCTATATTTAGTCACCAGCTCGAGGAGAGCTGTAGCATGTACATGCACCCAAGCAGAGAATAAAACCTCCCAGCTGCTGTGGAGACATACCTTGCATGTCACAAAGGAAGCAAGATTCTGAGTCGTTACTTGATCTGGGAGATGGATCAGATGGGGTCTGTTGGAAAGAGGATGAATGGGAAAACTGGTTAGCTGACACCTGGGGAGGACAGCGGGAGGGTCTCTTTGAATGAAGAAAGGTAAGATGTGTTCACCCATTTCTCACTAAAATCACACCATTCTTATTGTAGAAGAACTCAAGAAGGAAAAGGGTACGTTCTCTTTGACATCCCAGATGCAACTACCCTTCGGAGAAATGTTCTGAAATGAAAACAGCTCTTTCTCCATTTCAGTGGCTTTCCTAACTATTAGGAGAATTCACTTCCCACCTCATTGTCAATGTGTGGAAGAAAAGCCCACAAAATCCAGTATGGGGATTCATGGACCAAATTATTTTTCTTGCTTGAATCAGTGCGGTAGGAATAGCAGTACGGGCACGGTGGTGGATGCTGTGGCCTGACTAGCCACCCAAATACAGTGCTTCCCAACCCCTGAGTAGTCCATTGGGGAAGTAGACTTAGCCTCCACCAGTGACTGTTGTACCTTACCGCTAATCTTAGTCACAAACTCAAGCAAAGCTCTTGCACGTCCATCCAACCAAATTGATAAAAACACCTCCCAGCTGCTGTGGAGAGATATCCTGCCTGTCACAAAGGAAACGGAGCAAATCGGGGATGGGGAAATATGTCCCTTCCATTAAAATTTGGCTCTTGTTTTGTTGGTGGATAGACTTGTATCATTTTGAAATATTTTTTTCTTTTACATTTTTCAGAGAAGCTTGAGGGAGAGAATGGTAGGTTCACTGTCATTTCTGAATGTAGTATTAATCTGCCTGAGTGGAAAGTATTTGTGTTTAGTACGTATCACAGAAGTTTCTTCAACAGACTCAGGGTATTGTTGATAAGGCGTCTGTGGTAATGGGATTTCTGAGAGATGGGCATATATAGCCAGGAGTCAGTGGGGTGTGGGCTGGATGTCTAGTTTTTGTGCACAGAGAGAGCCTTTGCCTTGTTAAACTGTGAAATGAAATGTTCTGAATTGTTAATAGATCTGGTGATTTACTAGGGGTGGTGTGTAGGAAAGGGGATGAGTGATCAAATTGGCATCTGTGAGGTCTGGGGAGGTCTGAAGGGAGATCTCCTTTGGTGAGGTAAGGTAATAGGGCTTCACCCAATTTCTGATAGAAATCTTACCCTTCTTTTGGGCTAACTCAAGAATGACAACGGTAAGTTTTCTGAGATTCCTAAGCTGCTACTATCCTTCAGAAAAATGTTTTAAAATTAAAACAGCTATTTCTCCATTTCACTGGCTTTCCTCAATCCAAGGATATTTCAGTACTCAGCTTACTTAAAATATGTGGAAGCAAAGCCCACACAAGGCAGTATGGGGATTCATATATCGAATTATTTTTCTTGCTTGAATCAGTGCAGCAAGAACAACAGTGTGGACACAGTGGCAGATGAGGCTCAGACTAGCCACCAAAGTACAGTGCTGTCCAACACCGGATTACGTACTTGGGGAGGTAGCCCCAGCCTCTGCCAGCGACTGCTGCAATTACACTGCTATATTTAGTCAGCAGCTCGAGGAGAGTTTTTGCATGTACATCCACCCAAGCAGGGAATAACACCTCTCAGCTGCTGTGGAGACATACCCTGTGTATCACAAAGGAAGTAGAGCGAAGGGAGGAGGGGGAAAATGTCCCTTCCATTAAATTTGGCTTTGGTTATGCTGTTGGAAAGACTTGTATCATTCTGAAATTATATTTGTCTTCACATTTTTCAGAGAAGCTTGTGAAAGAATACGATAGGTTCAGTTTGATTTTTGAGTTTCAGGTCAATCTCACTGAGCGCAAACATACTGCTATAACAATAATGTTCAGTATGTCATGAGCATTCCAACAACACCTTCCATGACAACTTTACGTTAAACAATACACAATTACACCATAAGGGTGAGCATGAATGATATACAGTCACACCATAAGGGTGTACATGGGGTTCAGTGTGTCAAACCTCAATCCAAGTACAGTTCATTACTCACCTCACTTTAAATGTCTGGAAGGAAACGCCACACAACCAAGTTTGCGGATTCATGGATAGAATTACTTTCCTTCCTTGAATCAGTGTGATAAGAATAGGAATGTGGACAAGGTGGCAGATTCGGGGGCTCGGACATGCCTCTCAACTACAGTGTCGCCAAACTCCTGGGTATGTACTAGGGCAGGTATTCCAAGCCTATGCCAATGTCTACTGCAACTGTACGTCCACCCAAGATGGAAATCATATTTCCCAACTGCTGCGGAGACATACCCAGAGTTTCACAAAGGAAGTGGAATGAGGGAGAGCAGGAAAATCTCTCCCTTCCATTACATTTGGCTTCTGTTTTGCTGATTGAAAGACTTGTATCATTTTGAAATAATTTTTCTTTTTTACGTTTTTCAGAGAGACTTGCGGAAGAGAACGGTAGGTTTACTGTGATTTTTGAGTTTAGTGTTAATCTGACTGAATGCAAATTTTGTTGGTATCACAACAGTTCCTTCAGCAGACTCAGGTTTGAAGGCATTGTCAATAAGGCGTCTATGATAATACAGTGATGAATGTAGTTGAAATATCTAGATAGCTCTAAACACTTGCCTTACTGTTGGATTACGTAGGCCTATTGAGTTAAATTTGGCCTTTGATCTCCCAACACCTCCCTGTGAATTGCTCAATAACAGTACTCACACTCCACAAAAAGTGTCACTAGTCACTTTCAGCTGGATTTTGTAACATGGCTGACTTGGTTAGGATTGGTTTCTGAAATAATTTCACTCACACAGAAGCAGGCTCTGTCTGAAACCAAGAGTCACCAATGTATTCATCTCACAGTCCTCAAAATACCTGGCCTTAGTCAGACAGCTCACACAAGCCAGGAACGGGGGTTCATGGATACTGTTATTTTTCTTGCTGGAGGCAGTGCACTGAAAGGAGCAGTGTGCATGCGGCAGCAGAGACAGCGACTCGAGTCACCCAAGTCCAACTTCGCCCTACGCCCAGGGTAGGCACTTGGGCAGACAGCCTAAGCTCCCTTCACTCACTGCTGCCAACGCACTGCTAATTTTAGGCACTAGCTCGAGCACAGCTCCTGAATGTGCATCCATCCAAACTGGGAATCACACTTCCCAGCTGCTGGGTAGACATACATTGAATTTCACAAAGGAAGTGGAGCAAAGCGCTGTTTACTGTGATTGTTGAGTGTGGTGTTAATCTGACTGAGTGCAATCTATTTGTCTTTGGTTATTATCACAATAGTTCCTTCAAGGAACACTTCAGGGTACAAGCATTGTCGATAAGGCATCTGTGGTAATGGGTGGGTTGGAGTTGTACCTTTCTAGCCAGGAGTCACTTTTGCCCGAGCACAATAGCTTTGCCTTGAGTTCCGGAAGCAGCGCTGCTGAGTGTACGTCCACCCAAGCTGGAAATCACACTCCCAACTGCTGTGAAGACATACCCTGAGGGTCTCAAAGGAAGTGGAGTGAAGGGGAGTGGGGAAATCTGGCCCTTCCATTAAATTTGGCTTTTGTTTTGCTGACTGAAAGATTTGTATCATTTTGAAATAATTATTCTTTTTACATTTTACAGAGAAGCTAGTGGAAAAGTATTGTAGGCTTACTGTGATTTTTGAGTGTAGTGTTAACTGGACTGAATGGCAAATTACTTGTATTTAGTTTGGTATCACAGTAGTTCATTCAACAGACTGTCTGTGAAAATGGGAGGCCGGGAGATGAACATTTATAACCAGGAGTCAGTGGGGTGTAGCTGGATGTTCAGTTTTGTGCATACCCAGGGCCTTTGCTTTGTTTAGTTCTGGAATGTAAGATTCTGAGTTTCTACTAAATATGGGTGACGGATCAGGTGTGGTGCGTAGGAAAGGGGAATAATCAGAAAATTGGCAGCTGTTGACTGGGAAGGACTGCCGGGGGTTCTCTTTGAATGAGTTAAGGTTTGATGTGTTCACCCATATCTAATTGAAATCATACTTTTTTTTTTGCAGACCAATTGAAGAAGGAAAACCGTAAGTTTCTTTGTTTTCTCGGCTGCTACTACCCGTCAGAGAAATGGTCTTAATCGAAAACTGCTATTTCTCCATTTCACTGGATTTCCTCATGTGACGTTCCTCCCCTGCAATCTGGACTGGTGTAGACATGTATCACCCCTCTCCCACATTCCTGGAACCTGTCTTCCACCTGCACTTCCATGTGAACCCCCACTCCTGGGTCAGCCGACGCACAGCTTCCCGCAAGGAAAGGGCACTCAACTCAGTGAGCGAGTGTTTCTGGGCAGCCAGTCATGGGATTATGACATTGAATGACCCCAGAAAACACCCCCAGTCCCAGGTGTAACCTTAGGAAATGCCATTTTACAATGTTCAGTGCTGCCCACTGCCCGCTGGAAGAACATTGGTTCCTCAATTTATCAAAGAAATTGATATGTACCAGCTCTGTCACTTTAAATTAATTCTTTAACACACGTTAACCACATGCACTGCTTTAGATAAAACAAACCTATACATTTATTATGTATGGAAAGATTAAGTGATTATAAATCAGGGAAAGCAGGTCAAATTTGATTAAAAGTAGGTAAAAGGCTAATTGCATTCTGAGGTAAACTTTACATTTTCAGCAATCTTATCATCTTAGATGATTTTCTCATCACAGGCTGGCTGGTCGGCCTCAGCCAGGGCCTTCCCTTGTGGTCAATACTTCAGTTGCTTGATATTGTTCGTAGTTGGAATGGGAGAGAGAGAGAGCTAACAGCAAAATGTCCCCCCTTTTCAACGTGTCCCTTCAACCCCCTCTGGTATCTCCCTCCTCGGTCCCTTTCAGGGCCAGGTAACAATGTCCAGCATGGCTTCCTCCAGTTGAATCAATGTACATCCCTTTATGGATGCTTAGGCTAATCCATTGTTCCTGGAAGAGCAAGGTTAGTTCATGCATGAACTACCTCTCTGCTTTTGGATGTAGCGGCAGAGACAGCGATTTGAATCACCCAAGTCCAACTTCACCCTATGCCCTGGGTAGGCACTTGGGCAGACAGCCTAAGCTCTTGCTACTGACCGCTGCCAACACTCTGCTATTCTCAGGCACAAAGGCAAGCAGAGCTCTTTAGTGAACATCCACCCAA
>NW_027132482.1:0-41092 GCF_026122565.2 Emydura macquarii macquarii | reverse complement strand
TTCCAGCCGGCCCCAAAATCTGACTAGCTGCTGAGGTTGAAAAGGGGATAACAACACGTTAAAATGTTCCCTCAGGCCTTCAGGAATAATAATTGTTCACCTACCACACCTCTCCCATCCAGATTCTAAATATGGCCCTCCTTGAATGCCCTCCTTAACACACCTATTTTCTTCTAAAAAACCTAGGCACCCTGGACTGGAGGGAGATTCAGTTTCTATAGGAGCCGTGTGCAAAGGAGTTCTAGTATTTAAGACTCCTCACCGAAGGTCTTCTGCCACCTCTCTATCACCCAATTAAAAACTGAGTCAGAGGACTGGAGGTATTAGCTCAAATGCCCCAGCTGAGTTCACAGAGCTCAAGTGCAAAGTGCTCCCTCTGAGCAGCAAGTGAGGCAGGTGGTTGTCTATAGGAAACTCTTCCCCATCGATGCCAGTTGAGCTGTCTCTGAAGGAAGCGGGGCTCTGTGGATAGACTGGTAATGAGATCATGTAATTAAAGACTGTGTCATACACAAAATGAGGCAGAAATGAAGCAGCACAGGCAGCCTTAGATCTGTCATCTCCTAATATTTAAGTGCTTTGTTTGGCAACCTTCAACCCTGACTGTAAAGTATTTAAACTTATGCTTAAAGTTAAACACATGTTTAAGCTTGCTTCCTGAAGAAAGATTCTTTCCTGAATGGTGCCCTAATAATGTTCTTTAACAGAGTTTATATTTTTATAACATTCAAAAAACGTAAAAACCATCCCAAAGAGAAATCAACTATTTGAAGTGTTTGCTAATGTTATGCAAGCAAATTCTCTTTGGAGCTGCTTGTAAGATAACGACAAAACAGATTTCAGCTTCCATTATGTAAACTATGAATATACTATGGTATCCAAATGAATTGTTTGTTATAAAATTCATATATAAATTCAGGACACATCCTATTCAGTGCTGGAACACTGCAATAGATACACAGAATATGAAATACATAAATTAGAATCTTGTGTGTCATTGATTAAAAGGGAATTTGATATAAATTAACTTTATTTGTTTTATCTTATTTGTGCCCTTGTGCATTTCACAGCCCAGTTCACAGTGATTGGACCTGATCACCCTGTGACTGCCATTGTGGGTAAGGACATTTTATTACCCTGTCACCTGTCCCCCAGCATGAGTGCTGAGAACATGGAAGTGAGATGGTTCCGATCTGAGTTCACTTCATTTGTGCACCTATATCAGCATGGAAAGGATCAGTATGAGCAGCAGATGCCAGAGTATAAGGGAAGGACAGAGCTCTTCAGAGATGGCATCATGGATGGGAATGTTCCCTTGAGGATTGTCGATATCAGACCCTCTGATGAAGGACAATACCGCTGTTTTGTTCAAGATGGTGTCTTTTATGAAGAAGCTGTATTGGAACTGAAGGTAGAAGGTGAGTAACGTGTGACTGTCATCTCTTAGATGGCTCTTAGGCCCAGACCCACAAAGTACTTAGGTACCGAACTCCTCACTCCAGTGCAGCTTGTGTGTTTAAAAAAAAAAAAAAGGCTTAGGGTGACTGACCCTAGAAGAGGTGTGCCAGGTTGTGGATCACATGCAGAGATAGGGGACTCAATTCAGCCTGGATTTAGGCTTGGACATTCGAGGCGGAGGGGCGTTTAGGACACACCCCTCTTATCACCATCTGTTATTGGCCATTTTAGGCAGCTCCCTTCCTAGATGCTGGATTTTGGGGATGCCATTCTCAGGCACTGACTCTCCCCTGACTCAGGCTTTGTGGATTCCAGTGATTTTCTACGTGTCTTAAAAGTTAGGCATTTTGATGCTTGGTGTTGCAACACCAATTCTCTTTGTGGATCTGGCCTTAGTATTGATCATTTGTGTAATCACCCTTAAATCCCCTCTCACTTCCATGCTTCCCCTATCAGCAGTGCTGATGTTTGTGCATTGGGAAATGTCAGCCTATGTACCGGCTTTCTGTCCAAATGAGGGAATGGACAATATCCATAGACATTAGGGAGCTGCACATCCTCAAAAGAGAGGGACACCCACAAATAGTGGATATCCTTTTATCCCAGGGGAGAGGGATTCCTCTCTGGATATTTAGCAATAGCAGTGGCTGGTCCTTAGTTACTCGTCCAAGCTCAGTTTCTTTTAGCAGCCTAATTCTGTCCCTCATTCAACATTCTGGAAGAAAATGGAAAATGCCTAACACGTTTCCTATGGCAATGGGCTAGGCACCTGCCTCACACCTCACAAAACAGCCAGAGGAGGAAATAATGGTGCCTAAGCCAACCAGTGCAAAATGTCAACCACGGGGCGCGTTCTAAGCCCCGTCCCCTCTCTGAGAGACTGACACCTAAGTCCAGGCTGCAAGGAGGTGCCTGTCTTTGCTAGTGATCCATGAATGGGAACCAGCCACCTGGAGCCAGACAGCTTAGGCAAGTCATTTCTTGAGGGAATTAGTTAGGTGCCTGCCCGATGCCGCACAAAATGACCGAAGGACCAGGCAATGCCCATCTTATAACTTTTAGCCGAGTGGTTAGAGCACTGAGCTGGGTTGTGGGACACCCAGGTTCAACTCCCTCTTCGCTGTGGAGTGGAGAAAGGATTCAAACGGGGTCAGGTTTACACTACAAAGTTAAACTGAAGTAAGGCAGTTTATGTCGCCCTCACTATAGAATCATACACACTACAGTGTTCCTGGCACTGTTGTGAATCGCCCATTACCCCGACCTAGTAAATCAACCTTGACGAGAGGTGGAAGGCTTAGGTATACGTAGTTCGGGCGACGCAGTGTCTGTATAGACACCACGTTACTTGCATCACCTTTTAGCTGTCAAAGTGGCTGACAGTGGAGCCATGAAATTGACAAGAAGTTCAGTTTCACTGCCCGCAGGTCCTGTTCTGAAATTCAGAGGGATGGGGGGAGGGGCCTGTTCCAGCAGTACTGACAGCTGGAGCCTCACTGCCCGGTGCCAGGAGCCTGGACTTTGGGCTCCCAGCAGAGCTCCCAGCTGGAGCCTGGCTGCTGCCCGGAGTCTCAGCTCCCAGCTGCGCTTGGCACTCACTCTGGGAGCTCAGTGGGGAGCGGGGAGGTGAGAGCTCTCATCCCCACCCACTGCCCCTCCTAAGTCAGTGCAAGCACTCCTGGTGAGGATGCGCACTACCAACAGAAGGACAGCAGTGTGGGCATGAAAAACCGGTGGCTGTGAATCAACCTAACATAGGTTGACTTAGCTTTGCAGTGTAGATGTGCCCTGAGCTATGGACAATTCAGATGGGGGGCTCCCTCAGTGTCAGCTGTTGAAGTTGTTCCAGTTTAGATAAATGATAAGAGTGATTGGAGCAGGACCAGGGTTTCCCACCTCTACGGTAACCAGACAGCAAGTGTGAGAAATCAGTTCAGGGGCTGGGGGAAAGTAGGTGCCTATATAAGAAAAAGCCCCGAATATCGGGACTGTCCCTATTAAATCGGGACATCTGGTCAGCACCTCCCAGGGGGGTGCACTAATACTCGGCAACAGAGCCTCTCTCTCTGACCCAATGACTATTTAAGTATTTATACACAATAGAACAGTCATTGGGCCAGAGAGAGAGAGAGAGGCAAGATTTTTCTGTCGTATTCCTTAACTTTATCAGTTCATGCTAAGAAGTTTCAAGTTAAATAGTTCATGCCACTCCTTACTGCAGGTGTCAGTTGATCTTGGGTGGGAGAGTAGTGGAAAGAGCACACTTCCTCACCTCAGCTACAATCAAAACAACTTGGTTTAGTGACTGTTACAATTGCATCAGGACACACTGCGCCAACTCTAACACCTCTGGTGAACAGAAATGCTGTAGTTCAACCATAGCTTTTGAACTTGAAACAGGAATTAATTTACAGCCTGTGTGATGCAGGAGATCATACTACATGATCACAGTGGTCCTTTCTGTTTTTAAAATCTATTGAATCTGCGAACACAAAACCTTCAAAACACAGAAATCAAGCGGAAAATCTCTTGCATTCTTTGCCCCCTTCACATCACCTACAAATTTGTTGATAACACACTCCCACATTCTGTAAGACTTTCACTTCCAGCTCTGAGGCCCCGGTACTGCAACAGTTAAGCAAATGCTTCACAAGTGTTTAAGTCTCACTGAATTCAAGTTTCCTGTTTCCATGAATATCAGCAATAAAGAAAGTGTATTCAGTCATTCTATTGAAAATGTAAACGTTTATACGTCAGGCTGTGTACTTGTCTCATTCAACACTGATTCATTTTATTCTAGCTTCAGGCTCTGCACCTCGCCTCTCTGTTGAGGGTTATCAGGATGGAGGGATCCGAATGGTGTGTCTGTTGGCTGGATGGTACCCAGAGCCCGAGGTGCTGTGGAGAGATCTCAGTGGGCAGCCATTATCTTCAGTTACCCAAACAAAATCCAAAGACAAACGTGGGCTCTTTGAAATAAAAAGTTCTATCATTATAACAGAACATTCAAACCAGAGTTTATCCTGTTCTATGAGGAACACGAACATCATCCTGGAAAAGGAACCCTCAACTTTTTATATATCAGGTCAGTTACCACCAAAACCAAATATTGATATCCTGGACGGGGGGAAAAAACAGAGAAATAAAATTCAGGTTGCTAAATAAAATACAAGTAAAGTATTTCCTCACAAAAAACTACATTTAAGGTAACGTTAAGGTTCAGAGCTCAATTTAGGGTAAAATACATTCCAGAGATATTGTAATTATCCCAGAAACAAGCATAAGCAACTGAAAAGAAGGCCCTATAATGGGAAGTGTTGAGCAAGTTTAATAACAGTTAATAGACCAGGCCCACATATATATGGGGGAGAGGGAGACAGGGAGTGGCTGGTAGCACTTTAGATAGTATCTAATACACCATTCAATACTATCAATCGTGTGTGAGCAGAACCTCTTTTTAAAATTGGTTTCTGCCAGTTTTTCTATTGCAGGGAACAATTCTTCCCACACTTGTTTCACACAAAGCGCAGAATAAAAAGTACACTGTTTGTTGTTATGGTTTCCAAACTAATGTGGGCTTTGTGTTTCAGATTCCTTTATCCCAAGAGTGTCTCCTTGGATGGTGGTTTGGAGTGTGACTCTGGTGATTTTGTTGGTGTTCATCAGCCTTACTCTTTTTTTGTTCAAATTAAGAGGTAAAGCTCTAACGGGGAAAATACAGTGTAATCAGAATGGGATTTTCTTCTTACAAAAGACAGTTTAGACTTTTCTACATGAGAAAGTTACATCAGGTTAAGGTTTGAATTTAAATTGATTTTGTTAAGCCTGAGCAAACCCCTGTGTGGACACATATCAGTTTAAGAAGAGCTTACTTCAGTTTAGTTTAAATCTGTTCCTATCCATCTTAAAAGAACCCTAACACTTGGTTTGCACCAGTTTAATTAAATTGTCAATGGAGCCGGAGGGAGTTAAGTTCCCAATTCTCACTGAAATTCAATATGCTTTGGGCTCGTTCAGTACCCTGGGCTCCCATGAAAATCCCGGCCTTATGGAGTTTGTGACATTTAATTTTAGTGTGTTCAAAAGATGATTACAGTATGAATGAATGGCTTATTATTTTTGTGGTCATGGCAGGCTCCATTGGGGGGTGCCAGTACGCAGAGTTTTCCAAGTCTTTCTTTGTTTTATTTTTGGTTTTAGTGTGTGCGCACATGTTCAGTCTTGGGGAAGACAGGCTGCATTGTTGTTGGTTTTGGGTTCTGTAGAGTTTCAGAAAAGGGGGTAGAACAAGAAACAGGAGAGTTTGCTCGTTGTCTTGGTTTCAGGTTAGAGTCAATTTTTGAGGCATCAATTCTTGAGGTTCTCTGGGAACCAAATGTCATGGATCTACAGGACCGGTGCTAACCTCAGCTTTTAAACAGTCTCTTGGAGGAACCCCTTCAGCCTGCCATAGCTCCAAGGGGTCTTACTCTTCCTTCAGAATAGGTCCCACAGCCTCACCACCTCCTTGAATGAGCCTCTGGGCTCCAGTATTCCTGTTTTCACACCAAGAGCTCTGCCCAGCGAGTCCATACTGAGACAAATTCCGGAACAGAGGCTTGGATGATCTTCAGGGAGTAATGCACCCCAAGAAGTATCTGCAGTGACAGGAAACACCTTTTTCAAAACAAAGTAGGATTTACTAGTCAATGAACATCAATTCATGGAGTTCCCTATAACCAAGCCTTGGTGTTAGGTGAAGTTCCTGAATGAAGGAATTACCTTTGTGCTGTTTATAATGATCTCCGTTCTAGGACAGGTCTATATGTGCAAATAAATCAAATTACACTTAGAGTGTACCCAGAATGTGTCACGGATTTCTTCTCCACTGGGAACCCTACCTGTAAGTCCCTGGAGAGCTGCAATGGCTTGGAAGAGGGGCAACATTATTATTTCACAAAGACTCATAATGAAAAGATTCTTTCAAATCTAGATTCACTGAAAAAGTCCTTACTTTTTGTTTCTTTTTTAGGAAAACATCTGGACACTATCAGTAAGTTCCATTTTTCTTCTGGTAGAATCAATGTTAAGCTAGGAAAGATTTTTGAATGAATATGACAATGTCAACTTGAAAATAACAATAAGTACCACTAATACGAATATCATAACTTGTTATGTAGGTAAGGGGCAGGAAGCCAGAACTGTACTTGTGTCTGCAGTGAGGCAGCATGGAGTGGGTGACCAGAGGGACTGTGCACTTGATGCCCATGGCAGAAATGGCTCCAGGCCAGCTCCATATAAACAACTACGGAGACGGGCTGATGGCAGCCCAGGATCCAAGTGAGGATGTGGCCACTGGGGTCAGAATTATACGCACCGAGTGCCAACAGCCCCGGCATGTAGGCGATGTGTAATTGTGACCTTTCCTCCAAAGGCTTCTGAGAGACATCTGAGCTGCCTTCTGCCTTTCCTTATAGAGATGCACCAGGCTAGCTCTTTGTCTGGCTTTGATGACTAGCTGCAGAATTTTAATTAGGGTTATATAGAGCTATCTTGTCATTCTCTACAAATCTCAGATATGTGGTAGGATGGAGCAGGCATCATGCTGGTATCAACAAGAGAGAGAGGAATGGATCATCCAAGCCCAAATATTTTAAAATTAAGGGAGGGTCCGTTAGGGCACATTACCAAGGAAAAATCAGATCATTGTGACATTTCTATGTGAATGATATCAAAGTTTCAATTTAAAAAATGAAATCTGGAGTGATATCTCTTTGTCTGGCTTCCTTTTTAATTAGGGATTCTTGTCATTCTCTACAAATCTCAGATATGTGGTAGGATGGAGCAGGCATCATGCTGGTAGACATCCACTTCATGGGTGACTATGTGAATGATGGAGGGAAATCTCTGGGGCTTCCTTGGGATTCCGACTCTAGTCCACTCTGGGGAGAAGTCTCAGGTGTTCTTCTTTTGTCACTTGCCTGGAGAGTGACTCTATTGTTCACTTTGCTAATATGTCAAAGCTGCTCTCCATTCAGAGCCGGATAAATCCCAGAGAAAGGAGATTTCCTGACTGACTCTCCAACTGGGGCAGATTCTGTCACTGACACCATCAAACCCTCCCCCAGAGCTGAGCTCTGCCCCTAACGCTCTGATTCTCTCTCCCCCCAGCAAATGTGACTCTGGATCCAGACTCGGCTCATCCCAACCTCGTCGTGTCTGAGGATGGGAAAAGCGTGAGCTGGGCAGACACACGGCAGGATCTGCCCAACAACCCTGAGAGATTTGACACTGTGTATTGTGTGCTGGGCTGTGAGGGATTCACCTCGGGGACACATTACTGGGAGGTGGAGGGTTCGGGATACTGGGCTGTGGGAGTGGCCAGAGAGTCTGTGAGGAAGAAGGGACGGATCATCCCCAGCCCTGAGGAGCGGATCTGGGCTGTGGGGCGGTGGCTGGGTCAGTTCTGGGCTCTCACCTGCCCTTGGACCCCCTCCCCCGGCGCCGGGTCCCCAGCAGGATCCGGGTGTGTCTGGACTGTGACCGGGGGCAGGTGACATTTTTCGATGCTGGTGACCAGGCCCCGATCTTCACTTTCCCGCCGGCCTCTGTCCCTGGCGGGAGAATCCGCCCCTGGCTCTGGGTGTGGGCAGGATCCCAGCTCAGCTTGTGTCACTGACATGGGGGGAGGAGGGATCGGAGGAGGGGAAATCAGCCTCTCTAACCTCACACACCCTAGTCTATGACCCTGGAGGACTCCCATCTACCCAGTCCCAGGCCCTTCATCTCTATGATCCCTGGAAGCTCCTTCCCCCTCCCTGCAGCACCAGGTATGGGAGGGGGAGGAGGGTGAAGAACCCCTGGAGCTGCAGGGGGAGCAGAGGGGCCCTGAGGGGCAGATGTGGGGCTGGGCAGGGGCAGAATTAACAGCCGGACTGGGGACAGGCAGATGTGCGGGTGGCCGGACCCAGCATTAATTAATGAGGGTTTGGGGGGTGGGGAGAAGCTGGAAGCTCCGCAGCGGCAGGGAGGGTTTTGTACAATCTGTGGGGTTAGATCTCACTGGGGCTCCCAGCCAGAGCTCCTGCCGCAGGGCCACAGTCACCTTCCTCTGTCGCTGCAGGGCTGGCACCACAGTAATTGTCACACACACGCAGGGGATGGGCAGGGAGAGCTCACAAATCACAGGATCACCCAGAATACAGTCTGTGTTGTTTTGAAACCTCATGTTTTGTGGGGTCAATTTCACGACTTTCCCCTTCTGACACATGATTGTTGACTGAAGGTGCAACTGTAACTCATTATTTTCCCTATGTTATTTCCTTGACTTTGTTGCCATTTTTGTATCATTTATAAAAAAGATTCCCAAAAATCCAGGGGTCTCTTTTCAATTCCTGGGGTTATTGAATCTACTTCTGAGCTCCTTTTCACTCTGATGGGTGTTTATGATAAATAAAGCATGAAAGACAAGTCTAATTTTTTTAAAAATTTCCCAGCTGTAGTTGTTGGAGGCAGAGTCAACCTACTTGGCTATGTCCCACCCCCACAGCAACAGGGAATATACCGACAGCATGTACCTATCATGAGAGCGTGAGTTCTGTGATATGTTGCTATTCAGCCTGTGCTCTGTCACTTGTACTGTCTATATCTATGTACATCAGGAATTCATTGGCTGTGCTCTGTGGAGAGGGGGCTGCACACAACATGGTGCTGACTCTCCTCTCTCTTTCTGAAAATCTTGAGTTTATTCAAAGGTTGCTAAAGATGGATGAAATATGTTGGTCACATGATATATGTTGGTCACAAATCAACAATTGCTGTGGTGTCCACGGGGGGTGTTCCTGGAATGGGTTTGTCTACACTGGGATGCAGGTGTCATTCTCTCACTGTATAATCTGCGTGTAGACAAGGTAAGTGGTAGTTTCACCTCAGTGTAACTGGTCAGGAAGAATTCTGAGGGTTGGAGGGTGGTTTTGGGGATTAGTGGTCACCTTGATTAGCTACATTAAGATGAAAGCATCACTTGCCTCATCTCCACCAAGATTGTATAATGAGATCACTGCCTTGTGTTTGTTATCGCATTGAAAAAACCCAAAACAAAAAACCTTTCTGCTAGGGTGGACATGAGCTAAAGAATGGGATCTAAAGGTGAAAAAGGAGACACCTCACTCTTTGCCAGGGCGGTGACTTTGCCTTCTGTGAGCTTCTGATTTAAATGACTAGAATCTCACAAGAACCACACTTTGTGACCCAGAAAGCCTGACTTAAACACCTCGTCTCCCTATACAATGAACAGAGACAGACAGATGCCTTAAAATGCAATTCACAAGCACCAGCAGGCTAGCTGGAGAGCCATGTAAACAAGTCACTGGGAGATGCTAACAAGATGTGTCCTAAGCCCCGCCCCCTCTCACAGGTAAGCGCCTGTGTCTACACTACACTATGTCTACACTACAGCTTATGTCGGCATAAATTATGTCGCTTGAGGGTGTGAATAAACCACCCCCTGAGCAACAAAAGTTACACCGACATAAGCACCATTGTCTCCAGCACTATATCGATGGAAGAGCTGCTGCCACTGACATATCTTCTGCCGCTCACAGAGGTGGTTTTATTATGCCCACAGGAGAGCTCTCTCCCTGCATTCGTACAGCTGTGCTGCAGTAGCACTATACATGTAGACATGCCCTAAGTCTGGGATGCTGGGGGGTGCCTATCTTTGCATATCAGTCTACGAATAGGAACCTACCACCGGAGACGTTTCTTGTGCGAATGAGTTAGGCACCTGCTGCACTGCACACAGCATGTGGGTGGGGTTGTTTAGGTGCTGCTAGCCACTTTTAAACTTTTAGCCCAGTGGTAGCCCACTTGCCTGGGATGTGGGGGATCCAGGTTCAATGTTCCCCTGTTGGCCAGAGGGGGAGAAAAGATTTGAAGAGGGGTTACCCATTTTCTAGGTGGCTGCTCCAACCACAGAGTTATGGTATAGTTGTATGGTGGGATTCTTCAGTCTCTCCTGTCCTCACTCACCCTGAACACAAGACCCAGACCAGCTCACAACCACCCACAAGCATTTTCCTCATTCTGGCTGGGGGATGGGAATTTTGTTCATACATATGAAATTGCCAGCAGCATCTCCATAACTTCCTCAGCAGAATTTCACATGGGCTGAGACTATTATTTTGAAAGATTGTGATGGAACTATCCACAATTTAAAGTCCCCTGGTCTACCTTTTATTTATTTATCACTGGAAAAACACTTCTGGGCAGATCCTCAGCTGGTGTAAAGTTTCATAGTTCCACAGCACTGCTGAGATCTGCCCCATCAAGTTTACAGTGCATTGAATGTCGCCTCTTCCCCAAACACAGCTACATACACTAAGTCAAGCACAAGGGCTAGAACTGCATAAGGAGGAGCTGTAACGTCAGAGGAAGGATTGTCCGGTGGTCATGGCATGATTTTGCGAGATTCTCTGTATGGCCTCAGGCAAGTCACTTCATTTCTCTGGACCTCAGCCCCCACCTGTGAAAAGGGGTGAGAATGTTTCCCTATTTCACATGGCTGGTGTGAGGATAAATACACTGAAGATTTGTGTATCACTCAGCTCTTGTGATCTTGGAGGCCATAAAAGAACCCAAGGTTGCTAGAAGGGAAACGCACACCCAGAGCTACCTCCCCTGCTGCACTCAGTTTGGGACTAATCAGTTGCTCAAGTTACCCATTAGCAGCATCTCACAAGCCCAGTATGTCACAAAGGGCAGCGCTCATGAGAAGGGAAACCAGAACCGCACCCCCTCCCCAACACAACACAGACATCAAGGCAAATGGACCAAACAAACAAGGACAAATATTTTTCCTTAGGTTAAAAAATACCAAGTGGAAAAATTCATTACAAACAGAAACCATCCCTGCTTAATTGGCATCCTTCAGTTTCTACAGGGAAAGTCTCCCTCAATGACATGGGAGGGAGAGGAGAACGAGGTTCGTGAGTGTGTGTCGGGAGCTGGGGATTTGATGGTGAAAGGCAGGAAGTTGAGACAGAAACAAACATCCCCCAAATATGTTTTTCTCCAATCAGTTAAAAATATCTTGGACTGTCCTAAATCCTGCGACATTGGTCACATCCCCAGTGCCATCCAGCTGGGTGCCCAAGTCCATCCCTGGCATAAGCTGGTGGGCAGTGCTGGGGAAGGGGGAATAGGAAGTACAGGATAGTGATGTGGGACTGGGCGGATCTGACTTGAACATGGAAAATGCCTCCAGCTAATCTGGTGCCAGAGTCCCGGCTGGGCTGGTCAGTTCTCTGTGGGGCCCGGCTGCCTGGACTCCTGCCCAGAGGCACCAGGCCGTCTGGCTCAGCTCAACATGGGGATGGGTACGCTGGGGACATGTCACGGACATACAGAGCTCAGACTGACGTGGTGCTGAGGGGCAGATGTGGTGGCGGGCCAGAGGCAGAATTAATAGCTGGGCTGGAGACAGGCAGATGTGGGGGTGGCAGGGACACAGAATTAGTTAAATACAGTTTGGGGCTATGGGGAGAAGCTGGAAACTCTGCCCCAGCAGGAGCGTTTTGTAAATCGAGCCTGCTAGACACTAACAATCAAGGACTGAGAGAAGCACTGGATTTATGGCTCATTACAACCAGCTGTAACCCACTAACCCTCTTTTTGTCCTATGTCTGCAGTGGTGTTAATGGCCCCTCTACTGTGACTGGTCCTGTCGAAGAGCTCTGTGTGGCTAGAAAGCTTGTCTCTCCCCAACAGAAATTGGTGCAATGAAAGAGATGAGCTGCCCCATCTTGGGTGTCTGTTAACTGTATTCCTGCAGTCAGGGCTTCCTGCTCTTTCAAGTCTTGTTCAGGTGATGGCAGACAGTTACATGGACCTCTGAAACCATCGCACTGGGATTGTCTTGGTCTGACCCCATCAATGCGCTGCCACTTGTAAAGGAGCAGCAAGAACCTGGAGGGTTTGATTCAGGGATTCAGGAACCTGCGGTGATGACTCGGCCCAGGACAGCCCCGTGTCTGCACGGACCATCCGAAGTGGGAATAAGCTAACGCTGTTTGATCCGGGTTAGACTCTGCTCTGAGAGCAGAGATGGGCTGGGCTTGTACCTTCAGCCCTGACAGCGACACAGACACAGGCGTCACCGCACCCCCCGCTCAGCAGCACAACGGGGGTTTGTTACTTCGGCGATGAAAGGGGAAGTTTCCATTCGGGGCTGAGATGAAAATGTACCGAACATTGTGACAGTGTTTAGCAGTTCTCGGCCCGGCCAGATCGGGCCGTGGAAAGTGGAACCTGCTGCCCTCAAACACCCTGGGCGGGTCTTGGAGCGAGGATCCTTCCCCCAAAGTGTAACGAGGATGTGACGGGCACTGACAGCCCCGCCTCTGTCCTGTTACTTTGCTACTTTCGCTTCCGATCTCGGTGCAGGTGTCGAGGCGGACCCGTTTCCAGCAGTGCCCGGCAAAGGATAAAGACCAGAATTGATCCTGCAGCCTCGGAACGGACCCGGCTGCGGACAGTGTAAACTCACTGCAGGGGAACGGGTGCGGAGTTTAGAAAACCCCAGATCTCAGAACTGCCCCGAAGCTGATCCCCAGGAGCAGGTGGGTGAGCTGCTGTCGATGGAATGTATCTGCCTCTGCATCGCTCTCTGCTATTCCCAGCAGACATTTATTGCTGCCCCGCGGTGAATTGTTCACTGCTAGACAGGGGCGTAGGGGGGGAGGGGGTAGGGGACCGGCCACGCTCCTCGCCCCTCCTCCCCTTCCCGCCCCGCATGACTTAGAGCAATGACCTTGCTTGCTCCTCTTTCCCCTCCTCCCCCCTCCGGTCTGGTCTTTGCTCAGCCAATAGGAAGGCAGCGTGTGGCGGAGCCAATAGCAGGGCTGGGAACCTGCAGCACTTTTTAAAAGTTCCAGAGGGGAGCCGGGTTAGTCTGTGCACAGCAAAACCAACAGAGTCTGCAGCACCTTAAACACTGACACAGTTCTGCAGGTATAAGCTTTCGTGGGCTGGAACCCACTTTGTCAGATGCATGACGTGGAAATCACAGATAGGGGGTACACATATATACATGTAAGGGTAAGAAACATAACAATGGGGAGGGCAAGTGCTAACAAAGTCAGTTCAGTTCGGGTAGTTGAGGCCTATTCACAAGCGTTGATTAGAAGGTGAGAACGTGTGAACAGTGACAATTACTTCTTGTAATGAGAGAACCATGCCAAGTCCCTGTTCAGACCCAGTCTGATTGTGTCAAGTTTGCAGATCAGTTCCAGCTCTGCAGTTTCTCGCTGAAGTCTGTTTTTGAAGGTTTTTTGTAGAAGTATGGCAACTTTCAAGCCAGCTACTCAGTGTCCTGGGAGGTTGAAGTGCTCTCCGACTGGTCTATGGATGTTACCATTTTTTATGTCTGATTTATGTCCATTTATTCTTTTGCGCAGTGACAGTCCGGTTTGGCCAATGTACATGGCAGAGGGGCATTGCTGGCACATGATGACATATATCACATTAGTAGATGTGCAGGTGAATGAGCTCCTGATGGTGTGGCTGATGTGGTTAGGAGCTGTGATGGTGTCACTAGAGTCGATGTGCCGGCAGAGCTAGCAACAGGGTTTGTTGCAGGGATAGGTTCCTGGGTTAGTGTTCTTGTTGTATGGTGTACGGTTGCTGGTGAGTATTTGCTTCAGGTTGGGGGGCCTGTCTGTAAGCAAGGATAGGCCTGCCTCCCATGGCATGAGCAAGTGAGGGATCATCTGCTAGGATAGGTTGTAGATCCCTAATGATGTGTTAGAGAGATTTTAGCTGGGGGCTGTAGGTGATGGCCAGTGGTGTTCCATTGTTTTCTTTGTTGGCTCTGCCCTGTAGTAGGTACCCAGAAGCACACGAAAGCTGATGCCTGCAGAAATTTGTTAGTCTTTAAGGTGCTACAAGACTCTCGTTGCTTTCACTTTTTAAAATGTTCACTCTTGAATCAATCACTGACTCCGCTAGAGGGCAGCGCTCAGCCGCAGGCTCTGGGCTTAGTCTGAAGCTGCTGCAGATTTCACCGTGATCTGCCCCCCCCTTCACATCCACCTGTTAGAAAGGCTGGAGCAAGCGCCTTGTGACACTGGCACAGACCGGGCTGCTCAGGCGGGGGCGGGAGCTGCTGCCCCGGGGATGATGATCCGCACACACAGCCCTCTTTGGAAGTTTAAGGACCCCAGGGAGTCCCGGGGACCCCAGTGTGCAGGGGCCGGACAGCCAACCCAAGGGCAGGGCTCCAGGGCAAAACCTGTCTCTCACACACACACACACCACCACCACTGGGCAGCCCAGGGGCATCTGCCCCCATCCCACTCCCAGCTGCACCACAGTGAGGGAGGTGGGGAAGAGCGGGAAACAAGCCCGCAGACCCCTCTTCCCTCCGTGGGGCACTGCCGCTGCCACCGATGGGGCAGGGCGCAAATGCAAGCATTGGCCCCTGTGCGCCGGAGACACACAGTGCACCAGTGCGGCAAAATGATCCTATAATCCCAGGATAAATGTGTCTTACTCTGAGCACAAACTTTGCTTTTGAGTCTATATTCAAAATGACACACGATCTATTTTCTCCTTTCATTGTAATTTAACACCAACCTATTTTGGTTATTGGATTTAACAATTTATTTTTTTCCTCTTATATTTTATTCAAGAAAACTGGACCTGATTCTGCTCTCAATGCATTCAAAGGGAGATTCAATATGTTTCTGTTTTGTAAAGTATGTTATAAACTCATACAAATCCAACTTTATGGAGGAGCATCTTTCTCTGTATTCCCTGTTATTTAATAGCTCTGGTTATGGGACTGAATCACTTGCCTGTGATATGTTGAAAGAAGAGAAATGGGTGAAAAGAAAAATCAAGAATCTCTCTTTCTCTTTTTTTGTAGGGATGGGACAAAATCAGACTCATAAAGGAAATATATTTTCAACTTTATTAGAATGGCTGTTCTGACTCCATAATATGAAAAGTTCACTTAATAACGTATTTACTCATTTTTTATTTAACCTGTTTTCTTTATTGTTTGACTTTAATGATTTAATGTTAATGAGGGTTATGCTCACTATGATAAGGCTTTTTTCCCTCCTTCTTCCTGTTGTCTAGATCAAGTTACAGTGAAGATGAAGGTTCTCTTTTTCTGTCATGGCTCCAGAGCCAGCTCCCCTCTCCCTGGTTTTATTTTCTTCCTTACTTTTTATGTTCACAAGATGGAATCAGGTAGGAATCCGCAGTGTGTCTGCTGTTTCTTAGAGGATTTATTTAGGCCCCTGAAGTGTCTTAACAACATGCTTAACTCAAAGTCAGTGGAACAACTCACAGTGTGTAAACTTACCCAAACAGCAAGATCAGTACCTTCATTATTCAATGTTGGCTCTGATTGTGTTGCTGCTGGGTTATTTTATTTGTTCTGGGACAGTGTAATGGTCTCTTTATTCACACAAGTATTTTTAAAAGACTGTCCAGGGTTAACAAAGCATTAGATGGATATGTATTGAAGAGTTTAATAATAATCATAAAAAATAATAATTAAAGAAATCAATAAATTAAATGAGTGGGTTTCAGATATAAAAAAGATCAGAGCCATAGTCTGAGACTCACATGTGCACAAAACAGAAGAAGAACCAGCATATATTGATATCATGTGATAGTTTAATTGGGCCTGTTAGTGAATACATATACGTGAGGTGTAGTATACACCATATTATTAGGTACTATGTGCACAGTGGTCCTATAATATGCATTATATATATAATGGAGGTATTGCTACGCCCCCCTGGTTTGGAATGTGGTGTCCAAAACACAGATAAGGAAGGTAAAGAACACGTTAAGGAAGTGGTGGATTAGATCGTAGGTGATGTGTAAAGTGCTTTTTCACTTGTCATGATATAAATATAAGTGGTTTTGAGGTGTATATTTCTGAAGCACACCCTCTGTGTACGGAAAGCACACTGCCTGATAATAATTGTCTCTCGGAAGGAGGGTGTGTATGTCTCCTTTGCATAGTGAACTGTTTTGTCTTTAGGCAACACTCTTGGTTAAGTTTGGTTATTTGGTCTCTTGATCATATGACGTATTGACCCATAATAGTCCAAGAATTGGCTGTAGCAACGCTCTGTCTCAGGAGCACCATGGTGAAAGAACACCAGATATGGCCCACCTACCCCACCCTTAGTCCTGTTGAGGCCCAGCAGATTTCATGTGAATTCCAGTGCACTTAGAAAAACAGGCTATTGAATAGG
Source organism: Emydura macquarii macquarii (assembly GCF_026122565.2). Lineage (NCBI taxonomy): Eukaryota > Metazoa > Chordata > Testudines > Chelidae > Emydura > Emydura macquarii. The sequence goes on along the minus strand of NW_027132482.1, from coordinate 24,380 downwards.
AAGCGTCTCAACCACACACCGAGCACGTCCATTTCCAGTTCTCTGCATCAGTTTCTCTGTTGTGTGACTGTGCCATGGACAGAACGCACCCCTCTTCAGCTTCCCACCCCGTGTCAGCACCTGTGCCATGCACTGAACCTCCCTATTCCCAGCTCCCCACTCTCTCCAGTGCTCTGTGCCTCTGCCATGCGCCAAACTTCTCCACGCCCCCTCTCAGTGCTGTGTGTCTGGGCCATGTGTTCTTATAACACAGCCCCACCCCCACTGCACATGAGCACTGCTCTCCCTGAAACATTCAGGCTGAAATTTTCCATGCCGGTGTCTGCCTCTGCCTGAACTTTTTGGAAATGGAATCTGTTGGATGTGTCCTTCCTATCCAATTTCCACCTTCCTCTGAGCTTTTTTTTTTTTTTTTTTTCTGATTCATTTTCCAGTGGAGTTCACAGTGATTGGACCCCGTGACCCTGTCACTGCCACCATGGGTCAGGACACTGTGTTGCCCTGTCACCTGTCCCCCAGGATGAGCGCTGCAAACATGGAGGTGAGATGGTTCCGGTCTGAGTTTTTATCCTTTGTGCACCTGTATCGTGATGGGAAGGATCAGGATGAAGGGCAGATGACAGAGTATCGGGGAAGGACGGAGCTTTCAAAAGCTGAACTCACAGATGGAAACGTTGCCTTGAGGATTCTCAGTATCAGACTCTTTGATGAAGGACAATATCGCTGTTTTGTGAAAGATGATAGATTTTATGAAGAAACCATATTGGAACTGTGGGTAGCAGGTCAGTGGCTTGTGACAGTTTTATCTTTGCGTGGTCTGCAGGCTTTATTCTTTCTTATTACAACAACTGTGACTCCCTGCTTGTGAAATATTTCGCAATAACACAGTGTATCTAAGTTTCAGCAAACAGCCACTTTCATACTAAGGGAAATGAGCTGACAATTTTCCTGACATGTTAATAAAAACATTTTCAGGATGGCCAAGGCACTTTCTTGCCCAATCTTGATTGACTCCTAAAATGGTCTTTAGTTAATGGGGAAAGGACTTGTGGACAAACATGGCCTTCCAGTTTCTCTGCAGTCATTTTTAGGATGTGTGACTAAGGTGGGATTGCCAGATTTTTATGGCCTTCTTATTGGTTCACTACCGGTTGTTACTTAGGGGTATAGTTAAAATCAGATGCAGCCTTCTTATTTGCTGAGACTGTATAATGGTGATGGTGGTGGTGGGGAGTTATGTATTTACCATGCTTGGACAAGATGGATCTTTCTCCCTTGCTGCTTTGACACTGTAACCATGAAGCCAATTAGATGTTTTTTTACAATAAATATATCTATCCAATGCACTTACTATCAGATTTCTGAAAGTTCATATCCCATTCGGGTATCAAAATGAAGGGGTCATATCTCCAAAGGTGCTGAACACTCAGTTGCTTCTGTGTTGAGGACAATATTTGCAACTGACTCAGTGCTGTTATTTTAAATAGTTCTTCACATTTTTGTGTGTCCATGAGCATTGGGATTTCAGAGATTCCAGTATCCATTCATCCCTTCATCTGGCTACCCACATGAATTAGTGCTTTCTAGTGTGAGGAAGGGATCCACAAAGTGTTCCTCCTCCCTTATGCCTTATAAATTAACTCATGGAATGAACACCTTTATGTATTTCCCCCTTAGGACTAGGCTCTGCTCCTCTCATCTCTGTTGAGGGTCACCAGGATGGAGGGATCCGGATGGTTTGTCGATCAGCTGGTTGGTACCCAGAGCCTGAGGTGCTGTGGAAAGATCTCAATGGGCAACATTTACCATCACTCTCTGAAACAAAATCCTGAGGGGATAACAACCTGTTTGAAACAGAAACTGCTATTGTTGTAAAAGAACAGTCAAACCAAAACTTGTCCTGCTGCATCAGAAACACCATTCTCAATCAAGACAAGGAATCGGCAGTTTATATAGCAGGTGAGTTACCATTCATATCCCACACTGAACTCACCATCGCTAGAAATAAAACATGACATAGGAAGAAAAGAACTGAAACATCTGTGCTGGGTATTTCATAATCCACATACAAACAAAGAAGATGGGAGGCTGGTATCTTTCCGGGGTCACAGTTTAGGCAGCCTGATTCCCTTAATTGGGAGTATTAAGACTATGAATGTTTTAGATTTCATGTAAGTTTAATATTAAGCCTGACCTTCCTGATATTCTAGTGCACATGTTCACACACAGACACACACACATACACACACAAAACTTCCGCCATTTTTTAGAAGAAACTTTCACTCAATGCATTGACACCAGATGTTCCTGCAACCTTAAATTCATATTAATGATTTATTTAAATGTGGTAAATTTTGTACTGTGTCTTGTTTGTGATATTGTCGCTGCATCAGTTCATTCTTCATTAATTGTTGTGCAAAATGTTACATAAGTCATGTGATGTTGTTTCTACTGACTTTCAATGGGACTTCTGCTCCTTAAGTCACTTTGGTTCAGATCCACAGAAGGACTCAATTTACCCTGGTCTACACACAAAAGTTGCATTTATTACCTATTAAGTTAATCAAAGCCACTTTCTTGGGTGAACGTTCATATAGGGTTCAGAGTGCCCTATATAAGTTTGATATTCAGTCAATTCTCTACAGAGTTCAGTTAAATGGAGGCAGGGCACTATTAAGATGATTTATTATTTAAGGTTTTGTGCAGTAATTTATATAAATTGGTGGAACCCACAGAGGTTGTCAACTCTTGAACCAATTTAAAAATGACTCCATAAAAGGGTGGCCCCAGTTTCACTAGATCAGAGCACAAACCATGTGCAGAGAAGGCCTTGGGCACATTTGAAAAGTCCACCCTGGTTATATCCATCATGGAGTCTTTAACCCATGATCTGAGGACTTCAATACGTCAGTCATAGGCTAGGGATCTATTACAGGAGTGGGTGGGTGAGGTTCTGTGGTCTGCGTTGTGCAGGAGTCAGAGTAGATGATCATATTGGTCCCTTCTGACCTTAAAGTCTGTGACTGAATCACTGTGAACACAAGACCAGCAAATGAAAATTAGTTAGTTTGCTGCACCAATATCTTTAGGAATTGTGATTGTGATTTCTCCAAATAATTGAGGGTAATGGCAGATTTTAAAAAAATATTCTGATTAATCTGGCAATTTCTGAATGTTGCTGAACACTAAGGGACAAATTATTTGGGTTAACTCTGTTGAACTCAATGGGGTCTTAAGAGCAGATAATTTGGCCCTGAAGTCTACGGCCCTCTGAATAGGAATAAATCAAACCAGGCCTGTTTTTTCAAGGATAAATCAGTATTAAAGCTGTGTTGGTTGGAGCCATATTTAAGATCAGTTTCTGGTTTTTGTGTAGTACACACTGGCCATTCTTTCACTCTTGTCTCACACAAATCCTGCTGGGCACTATCCATGTATTTGTCTGAAATAAAAACATTCGCCTTTAGTCACTGCTTCCAAATTAAGGAAAGTCTTGGGTGTTTTGTTTTTCAGATCCCTTCTTCCTGAGGGTGAATCCCTGGGTGGTGGCTCTGAGTGTGATCCTGATGGTTTCGTTTGTTTGTTTGATTGGCCTCATTATTTATCACTTTAAAATGAAAGGTAACTATCAGAGGGAGAAATACACTGGACATGAAGGTTTTATTCTAATAAATGAATAAAGGCAATTTAGGAATTGAACATAAAAAGAATGTGTGACCTGCTGATCTATTCCAAATAAAGAAGAAGAACAGATGTGTATTTATTGATAGCGAGTGGGGGCAGAAGTGTGGGGAGAGAGAATAGAAACTGAACCAGACAATCAGATCATAGCAGACACAGCTGTGTTCTGCTCGGTCCTCCATCTCCCCCTCTTTCCCAGTTCTCAGAGGGTTACAGCTGTCTGTCTCTGGTCCCACTTGAGACAAGGTTCTGCAAAGCCTAGGCTCCCATATGCGTACTTCAAATCTCTTTTTTGCTAATGAAGTGCAGTGCACCTTGACATTACAGTGATGGGCCCTATAGAAACGCCCTGTGGTAAATCAGTAAATGGACACATTTGTTCTTCAGTCACAGGGGGAAAAAAGTCATATCAACTTTTACATAACTCAGACATCCCTGTCCATGCCTCTGTTCACTTAATCCATAAAGAATATCTGCCAAATTTCCAAATAAATGGGACATGTCCCTCTATGCTCCCAATGAATTTTGTTACTATAGCATGTCGTGTTCTAACTCCCATGAAGCACGAGATGAGAATAATTTGTTTTTTTCTGTATTTTTAAGGGAAACTCACTGAAGAAGTTGGTAAGTTTCAATTTTCCTTTTTCCACAAGTACAATTTTTGACAATAGTTACACATTTGTATATAGGCTTGGTTGTTTCTTTGTTTTATTTTTATTTTTGTGTGTGTGTCAGGGTGGGCGGGGGGAAGAGGTTGGTGTGTGTGTGATCGGCTGAACCTTTTAGGGTCTGTTTGGGTGTTTCCAGAGACCCTTTCCCCTAAAGTCCTTCTAATTAGGGAATGAGCTCAGCAGAGGCACGTATCTCAGGGCTGTGGATTTTTCACACACCTGAGAGAAGTGGCTATGCCAAGTTTTCAGTGCAGACAAGACCTCAATCTCAGAATTTTTCACAAGAATCTACGGAGGTCTGGCTTGTTAATGAAGGTGTGCTGATGTGGGAATTATCTGTAATATGTTTATGAAGCACATGTGTGCCTCAGTTTACCCTTTATGCGGCATTGTTACCCAGTAGGGGGGAATGGACTGTTTGCTCTCAGAGCAGGCTAGAAGACATAAGTACAGGTGCTGCCTGGCTGTCTGGGCCTTAGTCCCTATATTAATAGAGCATCTGAGAAGACCATGGCAACTCCAGTCATCTGAACATTGGCACCTAGCAACCAATGACCCAGAGGCAGATGGATATCCCCACATCTGAGCAGGGAAGTTGAACAACATCCCCCAGCTGAAGTAGCAAAGGACTGGAGAGGTGTGAGGTGGGGGATAGGTGGTGGCTGCTGGAAGGAGTCGTGGCTCTCACCTGGGGTCTGACCAAGGGGGTCAGACAAAGACACAAACAGAGCTAGGATAGTGGGGTTCACTACAGCTTGGCTGGGCTCTGGGCTGACCAGAACGGTCTGTGCTGTAACCTTCCATTCTCGGTGACAATGTGAGGGCTTCGTAGGCAGCTGTGTCCAGGTAACTAATACACCCGGCTGTTCTGACAGCGCTCTTTGAGTGTCACTGTGAACGCTCGGTGATGTGTGTTTATCCCTGAAGATTGTGCCAAGGGAGTCTAGACAGCTGGACCCCAGGACATGGTTTGTCTTCAACCACTCCCTGCTGCAGTCAGCTTGGACCTGGTCTGAAGGGCCCTTTTGAGTAGCAAACGTTCACAAGTTGTCTTCCTACCAGCGGCTCTGTTGCAAGAATTGCCTACCTCTGAGTTCCAGCAGCCTTCCTCCTGCCTGCCCCCCTTCCTGTGACAAACTCTCCCTTTCAAGATCATGTCCTCCAAGTGGCGCAGGCCCTGCAGCAACGCCTGGTTAATACCACTTGAGCCCAGAGGAGTTTTCGTTTTTTCCTGTCTGTGACAGGGTGTGGCCCCTTGACAGAGTCCAGTTTTATAACATTTGGAGTAAGTCTAAATTAGATAAACTTCACAGCACAATGTTATTTGCGGTGTGGGAAGAAGCAATAGAAAAGAAGTTGAATAGAAATAATCACCCTGCCTTAACATTTGTATTGATGATAAAGAGAAACAACACAGAAGGGAAGGAAAACTCATACACTTTGATATGTATTTCTGTTTATTCTGTAGGGAAACGAGATCTAAACATTGGCAAGTGTCATTGTCCTTCCTCTGATAAGAAATTTTTGTACCAAATTGGATCCTCACGTGGGAGTGTAATTTGAGTCGTAGCTGGGTTAGGTGACCTAGTGGTTAGTACACTTAGTGCCCCCTCCCAGTGGGCAGGTCTTGCCGTCCAGGTCCTCTTTTAATCAGAGGAGCAGGGAGTCATGCAGTTGTATGGGAGTCCAGGCCCGTCCACTCCACCTGGCTCTGACCCAAGAGGAGGGTCAACAATGTCTGATCCCCAAAGTGGTCCTCTGAGTCGCCCTCTCTGCATCACTTCCTATCGTCTGCTGTTCTCCTCCAGCTTCCAGTCCAAAATAAGGTGAAAAGAAAAAGAAAAGGCAATCAAACCATCAGCCCCAACCAGGCTAAGCGTACAATCAGTCCCTTGGGGAGACTTCTCTGGCAGCCTTGTTGGAAGGCTTCTCTGACCACTGTCAGAAGACAGGATAGTGGGTTAGATGGATCAATGGTCTGACCCAATATGGCCGTTCTTATGTTCTTGTCAGGACCCTTCAGGGTAGGTCTGTCCTCCTCAGCCTCTTCCTTCTGAGCTGGCTTACTCCCTTTTCACTCCTTTCCCCAGTTGGAGCATGATCTGCAGGGCTGGTGGGTCAGGGATACCTGGGCCAAGGGTAGATTTGTATATGACTCCCTCACACACCCTTCCCCTCAGACTTTGGGCTGTGGTGTCCTGGGGCCAGTTCGTGTCCCCTCCATCCTATGATAAGAAGTCAGCATATTTGTTTTATGTGCCTGAATGATGTGCCAGCTGAAATCTACATGGCTGCATTGAGAGATACCGCTGCATGTTACCTGGGTTATGGTGTGTAATTGAGTTTAGCCAGTGGAGTGGGGCATGGTCAGTTACTAGGTGGAAGGGGTGTCCCTATAGATAATTGCTTAGGGCATCAATGGCTCATTTCACCTCCAGGGCCTCCTTCCTGTCGCTCAATTAGGCTACCTCCTGTGGGAACAGCTTCCTGCTGAAATAGAGAACAGAGCGTTCTCTTCCTCCAAATTCTTGAGTCTGATATCAGACACATCTCTTTGGAGAATAAAGGACTTTTAGAAGTCTGATTGGAATTCTCCTGGCTGCTGGGTCAATGAGTCTTTTAGTGCCCTAAATGCCTTGTCACGGATTTTAGTCCAATGGACCTTTTTGGGTGCAGTGTCTTTAACCAGCCTGTCAAAGGGCAGCCCTGGCAGTGAAGTTTGGGATGAATGGTGGATAGTATCCCGCTAATCCCATAAAACCGCCGGACTTTCTTCTTTGTGGAAGGGACAGGGCAGCTCACTAGAGATTGGAGTTCTTTCAACAAAGATTTTAGCTGCGCTGTCTGCCCTTCCCCTCCAGAGCATACCCTAGGTAAGTGACTTCTTGGTTGGCCAGGCGACATGGTTTCGCCATCTAACCTGCCTCTTTGAGAGCTCGTCATTCCGCAGCAACATGCTTCATATGCTTGGCCCAGCTCTCACTGTAGATGATGATATCGTCTATGTAGGTGGCGGCATAGGATGTATGTGGCCACTCTGTCCATCAGTGGCTGGAAAGTGGCAGCGGCCCCGTGAAGTCCAAAAGGCTTGGATTTAAAGTGGTATACTCCATCACAGGGAGTTTGTTCAGTTGTTGTGGAGTTGTTCGCTTTTAAATTTAATTTTTTTTTTTAGCATTATTAACCCTGGTTTTGTTTTTTTGCTTATTTGTTTTTTATTATTATAATTCTTTCTTTGTGGGGTGTGTTTTTTTAATGTAACTATATAAAGTGTGGGGAAACACTAAACTGGATGAATTTCACGCCAAAAGCTAATTTGAAAAATTAATATGAAATAGAGTCACAGAGTTTAAGACCAGACATGATGACCGTATCCTCTAGAATGACCTCCTTAAAAGGAGATTGGATAGAAATAATCTCTGTCTTTACTGTCATACTGATGATAAAGAGAAATTAAACATAAGAAAAGGAAAACACCTAACAAACAATATGTGTATTTCTGTTTAATTTTTAGGCAAAAGAGATGAAGACATTGGTAAGTGTTGTTATCCTTCCTCTAACAATAAATTGTTTGTATCAAATTGGATCCTCATGGGGGACTTAGTTTAATTGTTGTGGAGTTGTTTGCTTTTAAATTTAACTTCTATAATTTTTTTTGCAATATGTAACCTTTTTGTTTGTTTGTTTACTTTTTTATCATTATTATTCCTTTTGGAGGAGTTATTGTAATTGTATAAAATGTGCGGAAACAATAATTGGATAGATTTCACACCAAAAACTGATTAGAAATAGAGACTCAGAGTTTAAGACCAGAAGGGGTCACTGGTCCTTCTCTCATCTGACATCCTGAAGAGGAGTTTGATTTCTCCCAGACTTCTTATCCTAATAAAGAAGAAGAATATGTGTGCATTTATTGATAGAGGGTGATGGCAGAGGTGGTTGGGAGAGAGAATAGAAAGTGAACCAGACAATCAGATCCTAGCAGACACAACTGTGTTCTGCTCGGTCCTCCATCTCCCGCTCTTTCCCAGTTCTCAGGGGGTTACAGCTGTCTGTCTTTGGTTTCACCTGAGACAAGGTTCTGCAAAGCCTAGGCTTCCAAAATGCGTACTTGAAATCTCTTATTTGCTAATAAAGTGTAGTGCACCTTGACATTACAGTGATGGGCCCTATAGAAACGCCCTGTGGTAAATCAGTAAATGAACTCATTTGTTCTTCAGTTAGAGGGGGAAAAGTCATATCAACTTTTACGTAACTCAGACATCCCTGTCCATGCCTTTGTTCACTTAATCCATAAAGAATATCTGCCCAATTTCCAAATAAATGGGACATGTCCCTCTATGCTCCTAATGAATTTTCATACTATAGTATATAGTGATCTAACTCCCATGAAGCACGAGATGAGAATAATTTGTTTTTTTCTTTATTTTTTAAGGGAAACTCACTGAAGAAGTTGGTAAGTTTCAATTTTCCTTTCCACAAATACCAGTTTTGACGATAGTTACACATTTGTATATAGGCTTGGTTGTTTCTTTGATTTATTTTTATTTGTGTGTGTGTGTGTCGGGGTGGGCAGGGGGAAGAGGTTGGTGTGTGTGTGGTAGGCTGAACCTTTTAGGGGCTGTTTGAGTGTTTCCCGAGATCCTTTCCCCTAAAGTCCTTCTAATTAGGGCATGAGCTCAGCATAGGCACATATCTCACTAGAGATTGGAGTTCTTTCAACAAAGATTGTAGCTGCGCTGTCTGCCCTTCCCCTCCAGAGCATACCCTAGGTAAGTGACTTCTTGGTTGGCCAGGCGACATGGCTTGGCCATCTAACCTGCCTCTTTGAGAGTTCGTCATACCGCAGCAACATGCTTCATATGCTTGGCCTAGCTCTCACTGTAGATGATATCGTCTACGTAGGTGGCAGCTGTGGCCACTCTGTCCATCAGTGGCTGGAAAGTGGCAGCGGCCCCGTGAAGTCCAAAGGGCTTGGATTTAAAGTGGTATACTCCATCACAGGGAGTTTGTTCAGTTGTTGTGGAGTTGTTCGCTTTTAAATTTAATTTTTTTTTTTATCGTTATTAACCCTGGTTTTGTTTTTTTGCTTATTTGTTTTTTATTATTATAATTCTTTCTTTGTGGGGTGTGTTTTTTTAATGTAACTATATAAAGTGTGGGGAAACACTAAACTGGATGAATTTCACGCCAAAAGCTAATTTGAAAAATTAATATGAAATAGCATCATTGAATCACAGAGTTTAAGACCAGACATGATGACCGTATCCTCTAGACTGAGCTCCTTAAGACGTGATTAAATAGAAATAAACTCTCAATCTTTACTGTTTTATTGATGATAAAGAGAAATAAAACATTTACCAACACTTACCAAAAATATGTATTTATTTCTCTTTAAATTTTAGACAAACGAGCTCAAGAAATAAGTAAGTGGCATTATCCTTCCTCTGACAAGATACTTTTAGTACCAATTTGGATCCTCATGTGGGAGTTTGTTTAATTGTGGTGGAGATGTTTGTTTTAAAATTGGACATTTAAAATATTTGCAATATGAAAACTTTTACTGTTGGTTTTCTTGCTTTACTACTACTAGTAGTAGTATTGTGGCAGACTGAGGGGGTTGCTTTTTTAATGTACCCTTATAAAATGTGGCGAAAGATGAAACTGGAAGAATTTCAGTTCACAACAAAAACTTATTTGAAAAATTGATAAGCAATAGAGTTATAGAGTTTAAGACTAGAAGGGATGACCAGATCCTCTACTTTGACCTTCTTAAGAGGAGATTGAATAGAAATAATCTGTCTTTACTGTCATACTGATGATAAAGAGAAATTAAACATAAGAAAAGGAAAACACCTAACAAACATATATATTTATTTCTCCTAATATTTTAGAAAAAAGGGATCAAGAAATAAGTAAGTGCCTTTATCCTTCCTCTAACAATAAATTGTTTGTATCAAATTGGATCCTCATGGGGGACTTAGTTTAATTGTTGTGGAGTTGTTTGCTTTTAAATTTAACTTCTATAATTTTTTTGCAATATGTAACCTTTTTGTTTGTTTGTTTACTTTTTTATCATTATTATTCCTTTTGGAGGAGTTATTGTAATTGTATAAAATGTGGGTGGAAAATAATTGGATAGATTTCACACCAAAAACTGATTAGAAATTGAGACTCAGAGTTTAAGACCAGAAGTGGTCACTGGTCCCTCTCTCATCTGATGTCCTGAAGAGGAGTTTGATTTCTCCCAGACTTCACTGTGGTATTGATGGTATAGAGAAATAAAACATAAGGAAAGAAAAACACCTAACAAACATATATATTTATTTCTCTTTACATTTTAGAAAAACGGGATCAAGAAATAAGTAAGTGCCTTTATCCTTCCTCTGACAAGAAATTGTTTGTACCAAACTGGATCCTCCTGGGGGACTTTGTTTAATTGTGATAGAGCTGTTCGCTTTTACATTTATCTTTTACAATTGTGTTGTAATATGAAACTTCTTTTAGTCTGCTTACTTGCTTTTTATTACTTTTTTTTTGTGGGGTTAATGTAATTTTATAAAATGTGGGGAAACAATTCACACCAAAAGCTAATTTGAAAGACTGATAAGTAATAGAGTCATAGAGTCACAGATTTTAGGACAAGAAGGGACCCAAGGTCTCTCTCATTTGACATCCTGAAGAGGAGTTTGATTTCTCTCAGATTTCTTATCCTAATAAAGAAGAAGAATATATGTGCATTTATTGATAGAGGGTGGTGGCAGAGGTGGTTGGGAGAGAGAATAGAAAGTGAACCAGACAATCAGATCATAGCAGACACAGCTGTGTTCTGCTCGGTCCTCCATCTCCCCCTCTTTCCCAGTTCTCAGGGGATTACAGCTGTCTGTCTCTGGTCTCTCTTGAGACAAGGTTCTGCAAAGCCTAGGCTCCCATATGCATACTTCAAATCTTTTTTTTGCTAATAAAGTGTAGTGCACCTTGACATTACAGTGATGGGCCCTATAGAAACACCCTGTGGTAAATCAGTAAATGAACTAATTTGTTCTTCAGTTAGTGGGGGAAAAGTCATATCAACTTTCACATAACTCAGACATCCCTGTCCATGCCTCAGTTCACTTAATCCACAAAGAATATCTGCCCAATTTCCAAATAAATGGGGCTCACTATGGCTTGGCTGGGCTCTGGGCTGGGTTATGTACAGGTCTATACATTGGAAGGTGGCTTCTGGTACAGAAGACAGGTATAGGTAATGACCAAGAAAATATGGCCACAGGGGAACTGTGGGAAAGCACTGGAGGACTATTGGCAGCTGAGATGATTAGCCTCCATCCACACCGCAAAGTACCCAGGTAACCAACCTAAATTAAAGTGGAACCTGGACTGCAGCCTATACCCAAAGTCTTGCCAGCCAGCCTGAGTTTAAAGGACCAGCAAACCTGAGTCAGAGTTTTTGTGCTTGAGCAATTAACAGCTTAGGGGCAGCAGCCAAGTAAGATCCTGGGCTAACTCTGCAGTGAAGATACACCCTGGGAGAGAGAGACTCATGCAGGTCAGTGGAGGTTCTGATGATTTATATGACAGGATACGTCTGGAAAACTTATATCTTTATTTTTCCCTCATTGTAATAGTTTGTACAATATTGAATCATGAAATACTAGTTGAGATCAGCTCTCATCTCAAATTATGTGCTTGGTTTTAGGGTGGAGAAGACACGTGGCACCTATAGAAGAAGGTAATTAACGATAGTATTTTATCAGTGTCTATATATCAGTTCCCATGAGACAATGTTCCTCTTTTTCCTTGAATGTGGCAGTGGACGTGTTAGTTCATTCCCCAGCATCCTGCATTTCACAGCACAGCATGAGGTGAGGCAGGGCTGTGATTGTGTCCTAGCACACCACAATGATCTGTAGCATATTGCAGCTACTCTTCCTGCCTCTCCACTGCCTACATGGGCTCTGCACCCAACAGATTTGTGAGAGCAGCTTCCACTTATTGTACAGAGCCAGTGGGAGATGCAGCTCCACAACCTCTAGCCCAGGGGAGTTTGTTTTCTCTCCATGTTCTAATGGCCTATCTCCAATGCCGCTCTGCTTCTTCCTTCATCTTCTCTATGGAGGAAGCCAGTAGCTCTGCAGTGACCTCCTATTGACTTGGTGAGCAGGGAGTGTGTCTGTGGGTGATCCTTGCTCCAATCTCAAGCAGAGGGACAGAGCCTTGGTCACAGATAGAGGCTCTCCTGGCTCCAATACACAGACCCAGGGAGCTCCTGTGATCAGGCTGCTAAACTAGGATGCAGCAGAATAAAACCAGCACAGATGGGCTCTGCAACCTGGGATCTTGTCTCTTTTCTCTTCTCTCCAACTACCATGATCCCAGAATTCTCCTGTCCCTGTTAAACAGGACATCACTTTAGTCTCCCGTCACTAGCATGGCCCTCGCTTTCTTTCCACCAGCCACCTACTCCACAGCTCCCCCCACACATAGCTTCTTCCTCATTCGACTATGAGCCCTTCCCCTGTGTTAACCCCTCCCTCATGACGTACTTTTGTGTTGCGCTGCTCAGCAGCAGTTGCAGTTCTGGGCATGTTCAATCCTGCTCCTGTTTGGCCCGTTGCTGTCCAAGGACTGACATTTCAGAGCAGGCAGGATACCAGCGGGAGGGAGGCCCCAAACCAAAGTCCAGCTCAGGGGAGCAGGGACACAGTGAGATTCAAGCTGGGGAGGGGGAGGGGAGCTCTGTCAATGTTCACTGAGTTGTACAATCTGCCAGGGCCCCCAGACTCTCTAGGCCCCTCCGTGGGGAGAGGTCGGGGCAGGGGGGAAAGATTCCAAGTCCCAGGCTTAGCCCAGCTGATTCTTTCACTCTGTGACTGACTCGTCTCTGCCAGGCTGTGACTCTCCCCAGCACTTTGCTGCCATCTCAGAGCTGATGGGTAAATCCTGGAGGAAGGAGATTTCCTGATTCACGTTCCAGGTGGGGCAGATTCTGTCACTGACACCATCAAACCCTTCCCCAGGGCTGAGCTCGGCCCCTAACGCTCTGATTCTCTCTCCCAGCAAATGTGACTCTGGATCCAAACACGGCTCATCCCGAACTCGTCCTGTCTGAGGATGGGAAAAGTGTGAGAGCAGAACACACACGGCAGGATCTACCCGACAACCCTGAGAGATTTGACACTGTGTATTGTGTGCTGGGCTGTGAGGGATTCACCTCGGGGACACATTACTGGGAGGTGGAGGTGGGGGATGGGAGATACTGGGCTGTGGGGGTGGCCAGAGAGTCTGTGAGGAGGAAGGGAGAGATCAGCCGTAGCCCTGAGGAGGGGATCTGGGCTGTGGGGCGGTGGCTGGGTCAGTTCTGGGCTCTCACCTGCCCTTGGACCCCCCTCCCCCGGCGCCGGGTCCCCAGCAGGATCCGGGTGTGTCTGGACTGTGACCGGTGGCAGGTGACATTTTTGATGCTGGTGACCAGGCCCCGATCTTCACTTTCCCGCCGGCCTCTGTCCCTGGTGGGAGAATCCGCCCCTGGCTCTGGGTGTGGGCAGGATCCCCGCTCAGACTGTGTCCCTGAGACACTGGGGACCATCTCTAGCCTCACACACCCTAGTCTCTATGACCCTGGAGGACTCCCATCTACCCAGCTCCTTCATCTCTATGATCTCTGGAAGCTCCTTCCCCCTCCCTGCAGCACCAGGGATGGGAGGGGGAGGAGGGTGAAGAACCCCTGGAGCTGCAGGGGGAGCAGAGGGGCCCTGAGGGGCAGATGTGGGGCTGGGCAGGGGCAGAATTAACAGCCGGGCTGGGGACAGGCAGACGTGGGGTGGCCGGACCCAGCATTAATTAATGAGGGTTTGGGGGGTTGGGAGAAGCTGGAAGCTCCGCAGCGGCAGGGAGGGTTTGTACAATCTGTGGGGTTAGATCTCACTGGGGCTCCCAGCCAGAGCTCCTGCCGCAGGGCCACAGTCACCTTCCTCTGTCGCTGCAGGGCTGGCACCACAGGAATTGTCACACACATGCAGGGGACGGGCAGGAAGAGTTCACAAATCACAGGATCACCCAGATACAGTCTGTGTTGTTCTGAAACCTCATGTTTCGCAGGTTCATTTTCTTGACTTTCGGTTCTGACTCATGATTTTTAACTTCTGGGGCTGGCAACGCTGCGGAGCCCCTGGGAACCAGAGAAATTAGAGAAAAGAAAAGGGAAAGATAAAGTAAAACAAAATAAACAGAGAGTCCTGGAGAAAGGGTGTAAAATAGCTACGAAAACAATGAGAGGAAAACACTCTGAAGAGGGGAACCAGCCTGAGGCAGCCACAGGGGAAGGGATAAACTCAGATCATCCCCCACTCATGCTCTCCATTCTCTCCCTATAGCAGGGATCAGAGGAAAGTGGAAGAGAAACAGAAATAAACAGGGATGGGAAATGTGGGCTAGAAATATGGTGAGTAAAAGTGAACAGTATGAAAGAAAAGGGAGGAGAAAAGGGACAGAGATTTCTAAAACGTCACTGCAGAAGAGACTGCAACTCATTAATTGCACGTCACTTCTTTAACTTTGTTGCCATTTTAGTGTCATTAAAAAAACTATTCCCAAAATCTCTGTGTCTATTTTCCACTGCTGGGGTTATTGAAGCTACTTCTTAGCTTCATTTCAATCTGACGAGTAGTTACATTAAATTATATTACATCAGGTGTGTGAAATGTCCGGCCCGTGGGCCAGATACGGCCTGCCAACCTTTTTGGTCTGGCCTCTGGCGGCAGTGCACGCTGCCACGACATCTCACGGTGTTATACTCTCTGGCGGCATTGTGCGCTGCCACCAAAGGGTACAACACTGCGAGATCACACGACAGCGCACGCTGCCACCAGAGAGTACAGTGCTGTGAGATGTCACGGCATCATGTGCTCCCGCCAGAGAGTACGACGCCATGAGATCTCGTGGACTTGGCATAATTTGGCCAATAGCAAACAGGCAGGCTGAGGTGAGCTAAAATTCACTCCAAAAACTGAAGGGAGGGGTCAGGAGAACATGTTGTAGGTTCTCAACCAGGTCTGGCTTTGATTGACAGATAAGTTTAGCAGCTGTGATTTGTTCATAAGAATGAACCAATCAGGGAAGACTTAAAGATGATTGGTAGACTGGTATGCTAATGACCCTGATTGAGGAGATGACCAATCAGAAAAGCCAAATCCTGTATAGAAGGCAGAGAGCTGACAGGCACCAGTGTCAGCAGACTCAGTGAAAAGGAAAGCAGGCAGAGAAGAGAGTGCAAGATGAATGAAAACACTGAGAGTGAAATCACTATAGAAGGGAGAAGTGTGTTAGATGGTTGAAGGGGATCTTGTAATCAATGCAAGCAGTGCCAAAGACTTGATAGCAGCTGAGTAGCGATAATGGCAGCAACTGAGAAGTAATTGTGACAGAACAGAAAGAAGGTGACAAGGTAAAGGAAGAGAAAACTGCTGAGAAATGAACATGACCATAGTAGAAACAAGGAATAGAGCACACGGTGATTGGGGTGGTGAGTATGTAAGGCCGGGGAGGCTAAGCTTTTTCTCACAGTGAGGTGTGGTCCCATTTTTTTCCTGCTGTATCACCCTCATGGGCCCAGCACAGTCCACATGCTGCTCAGCCCCTCTGTTGATGTAGGCGGGGGTGTAGGTGTCTTTATCTGTTCGGATTTGGGTTGGCTGGGGCCGGTACTTAAAACTTCTGGGGTGACCTGGGGTTCAGGTGAGTCGGAGATGGGACAGGCCAGCATTCCTGTGCTGAGAGGCGGACAGTGCTCTGGCAGATGGGGGTGGCCTGAGTCAGCACTGGGGGGACCAGTGCACTGGTGCTGGAGTAGGCAGGGCTGGCCCTTGGTGCCCAGGTGTTGGGGTAGGCTGGTGCTTAACACTCCAAGGCTGGGTCTGCCTGGGGCTTGGGCCATCTGGGGTTGAGTGGCCTGGGCCAGCTGGGGTGGGGCTTCTCTGGCCACTTCAGGGGCTGGAGGTCTGGCAAGCAAGGGGGCTGGAGGGGGCAGGGCCTCATATGGAAGGGGCAGCACTGGGCGGGGATGTGGGCCGGCTTGTGTTCCCAAACAGGCAGTTCACATGCTGTGGATGATGAGTGTGTGTACCTGAGACAATAAAGTTGGATGTTTGTGTATGGACAGTTGTTTTTATGTGTTTCAATTTAATGTTTCAGTAAGAACTTGCTGTCAGCATCCAACATGTGACTGATCACTTCATGTACCAGGTCACCACATAACTCTGTTTCCAGCTGTACAGTATTGCAGTCATGGCTACTTTGATGTCCATAACTGTACTGATAAAATTTATGTTTTGTTCTTTTAACACGTTTCTTTTAATATTTATTGCATCAGGAAGTACTGCTGCATTAAATAAAAAATGTTATTTTCAGAGATTACTGTCTGAGTATCAATCCTTTGAGCAGAAGGCTGTATCTGTGTCCTCCCAAGGATCAACAGAATTAGTTTGTTTTGGGGCCTTTTCCCAAAGATCAGAGGGAAACCCTCCCTGGCAATTCCTCTAAGGCAGGCCACCCCCTTTCACTTACCAATAACTGATGGCAGGCCATTATGGGGGTGCCTCAAGTCTGATTTTTGGGGGTAACTGCATGAAATCTCTAAATGTGGGGGAGCCAGTGCATAGGCAGCAACCTCACAAAACTTGCCAGGAAGTAGCTCTGGACCCGGTGGCAGGAAGCCTGACACAATCAGAGGTCTCCATCCTGTTGCACCCCTAATCTGCCTTCACAGCCACAGAGAACTGACACGTGCACTTTTAGGGTGTTGAGAAGTTTGGACTGAGCTTCCTCTGGAACCTTACCTCAGACCAGGAGTACAAGAGTCAGGATGACATAGTTCTGAGGGTCAGTGGGACCCACAAGCCTCTCCACCATGACAAGGGAATGGTCCAAGGAGAGGACCAAAGTGGAACACCTTGAGGAGGAGATTCTGAAGGTTTCCCCACATCAGAGTAGCCAGAGCTCAGAGGTTAACGCACCCTTCTGAGGGGTGGGAGACACACGGCTCAAATACTTTCTCCCCCTCTGGCAGAGTGGTGGGTTTTGAACATTGGGCCAGATGTGCAGCCTGTGGAAATCAGCAAAGCCTCATTGACTGCAAGGGGTCTAGGCTGACTGACCCCAGCTGGGAATTTGGCCTGCACCTGAGAAGGGATTTTAACAGGGGTTCTAACCTCTCAGACAAGTGCTCTAACCCCAAGCTACAGGACACTCAGGTGATTCTCTTTCATTCTCTCTCGGTGAAGCCATTCCACTTTAATTACATATTAGAGGCCAGCAAACACGTGAGAATCACTGTACAGTTCACAATCCAGAGGCTGGCGTGTTTTAAAGACAGAGAAATTGAGGCCATGTCTACATTATGGGTGCTACAGTGTCACAGCAGCCTTGCTCCTGTAAAGTAGATATTTTGTACAGTGACAGAAGGTTCCTTCACTGTAGGTTATCCACCCCCTGCATGGCAGTAGCTACACTGACAGACGCAGGCTATCTACCTACCTGCATCTACACCAAGGGTTAGGTTAGCGTAGCTGCAGCACTCAGGTGTGAACATTTCATGCCCCTGCACCATGTAGCTATGTTGATCTAAATTTGGAGTGTAGAGCAGGCCTTGAGCAAGCACCTTGCTCACCATAAAAGAGCAGCAGAGTCAGGAACTAAACCCAGGAGTAAAAACAATGAAAGTCCTGTAGCACCTTAAAGACTAACACATTTCTGCAGTCATAAGCTTTCGTGGGCTGTAACCCACTTCATCAGATGCATGAAGTGGAAATCACAGATAAGAGGTGTGTATATATACATCCAAGGATAGGAAATATAACAATGGGGAGGGCAAGTGCTAACAAAGTCAGTTCAGTTAGGGTAGATGAGGCCTATTCACAAGCGTTGAGTAGCACATGAGAAGGTGTGAACAGTGACAATTACTTCTCGTAATGAGAGAACCATTCCAAGTCCCTGTTCAGACCCAGTCTGATTGTGTCAAGTTTGTAGATGAGTTTCCAGCCTCCTCTCAACTCCCCTGCCTGCAGATTCAGTCTCTTTCCTCCATCTCTCTCTATTGATCCATTTCTGGGAGTGAAACAGGAGAATCACTCAGGTGTCCAGGAGCTCACTGAGATCCAGGAGTGTCCCAGCCAGGACTGTCGGGGAGTGTGAGAAATGATCCCTGTCTACCCAGGGCTGAGCTCTGCCCCTAATGCTCTGATTCTCTCTCCACCCAGCGAATGTGACTCTGGACCCAGACACGGCTCATCCCCTGCTCATCCTGTCTGAGGATGGGAAGAGTGTGAGATGGGCAGACAGATGGCAGGATCTGCCCGACAACCCTGAGAGATTTGACACTGTGCCCTGTGTGCTGGGCTGTGAGGGATTCACCTCGGGGAGACATTGCTGGGAGGTGGAGGTGGGGGTTGGAGGATGCTGGGCTGTGGGGGTGGCCAGAGAGTCCGTGAAGAGGAAGGAATGGATCAGACTTAGCCCTGGGACGGGGGGGGGATCTGGGCTGTGGGTTGTTTGGGTCAGTTCTGGGCTTTCACCTTCCCTGGAACCCCCTGCACCTTCGCTGGGTCCCCCACAGGATCCAGGTGTGTCAGGACTGTGAAAAGGGGCAGGTGACATTTTCTGATGCTGGAAACAAGGACCTGATCTTCACTTTACTGCCGGCCTCTGTCCCTGGGGAGAGAATCCACCACTGGCTTTGGGAGGGGCCAAGATCCCAGTTCAGACTGTGTCCCTGAGACAGGGGGTTGGAGTGGGAATGTCCCTGGAGGACTCTTTTCTCCCGAACCCCTGGTACCTCATCATGACCTCCTGGAAGTGTTTTTTCCATCGCTCTGGTTAATCCATCCTTCTGAGAGGCGGCAGCTAGGGGAATGGAAGAACTCCACTGTCTACACCGGGGGTTAGGTCAATCTAGCCATGGCACTCAGCGCTGTGATAGCTGATTAGCGGCCTTATTATGCAGCAATAATAAATCCAGACAGCGATGAACAATAATCTGGCAGGGGACATGTCACTTGCCCATTTTGTGAGGACCTGGCCAGGATTTTGCACAGTTACACCCCCGCCCGACCCAGAGAGGATGTGGAACCTGCCACCTGCTCCCCTCCCCCGAGGACAGCCACACCCCTCATGGGAGGATGCGCAATGAGGCCGGTGAGAAGCTGTCCCCTGAGAGCCAGGATCTCTTTGCAACTCAGTCCCCTGGCCCTGGTCAGGCAGACAGTGAACCAGATTCCTGCCCTGCAACAACGGAGCCAGTTCCCAGCCACAAACCCAGACTGGGACCAAGAGGCAGATCCTCAGAGGGAATCTCAGCATGTCAATGTGGATCTTTAATGTATTTGTGCTACGCGGCCACGGTAGCTTCCATCCTGCGGGCCCAGGGCTGCATCCATTTTTGGCATATGTGAGCTAGGAGGTTTCCAAATCTCCTGCCCACCCCCTCCCTCCTTGGCCCAGGCTGTTGTCTCATCCCCGCTCCCCACACTTTCCAGGACGGCAGCTCCTCTGCCCAGGCAATCGGCCTCTGTCACATGCTAAAGCCCCAACCCGTGACCATTATTCAGCCCACACCATGGAGGGCACCTGCCAACCTACCTCTCTTCTTTTCTCCTCCCCCATCTGTTCTGTCCTGCCCAGCAAACCCCTACCTCACATCCCAAAAGGGCAGCCAGCAGCATGGCACAATGCAGCCTCTACCTCCCGCAGCAGATCATTAGTTTGAGATGCAGAAGTTCATGGAGACAGAGGTTACAGGAATAGAACGGGGGTTGCTGTTCCCAGGTAACACGAGGCAGGCACGGGCACCACCTGCCTGTACAGGTGCTAGGACGACAGCTCCCTGCTGAGGTATAAATGCCCTAGGACACCCTAAGGCTAACAAAGCTCCTAATGACTTTTCACAGGCTGAGGTAGAAAGGCTGGGGACAGTGACAGCCTCACAGCACCATTGCAGGGCCCTGTGGAGTCTCTCTGCACTTCCACTGTGTCTGCAGGGGAGATAAAACAGAACCTAAGGCCAGTAAATTGCTCGATTGTTGTCTGAACGTCAGGGGCGACAGCTGCAGGGTCATTCCCCCGGCACAGATCACAAATCCCTCTCACTCCTGCAGCACTTCTGGGAAGGGACCATCTTGGTGAATAAGTTCACAGTCTCTCGTGCTGCCCTTTGCTTTTTGGAATAAGGCCGCTCTCTGCCTCCTAGTCATCCACCGCAGTGCAATGTCCTCAAGAGTCTGCACAGCCTAAGGGGGATGTAGAGGGGACGACTGTGCAGCTTCCCCAGATGCCCCCTGCTCACCTTTCTGACACCATGTCAGCACCTCCAAGGCACAGCAAAACTGCAAAGCCGGACTGGGAACACAATTTCCAGTCCACCTTCTGTTATGCTGATAGAAACACATGGGAGCTTTTTCAGGGGGCAAGGCGATATGCCACCTTTATTATGAGACTGCACAATTGGAGTTTCAGTTACAATATGGAATCATGTCCGACTTTGGTTACAATGTGGTAGAACAAGCAATTAAAACCTGTTACTTTAGTTATAATGTTAAAGAATGAATACTTTGAAGGAATGGTACTTCTGTTGGTGGCAATAAGGAAATGAATCACTTAAAAGATAATTTTATAAAGGCAATTTTTATAACAATTTCTATCAGTGACAATAAGAGCACAAGTGACAAACAACAAAAGGAGAAGGAGCAAGTAACTGAAAGACAAATAACTGAAAGACAGCTTTATCAGTGATAGCTATATTGATACTGAAGGGTGGCTTTAATAGCAGGTGAAGCAAAGCGGCTCTATAAAGCAGCTTTTTCAATGAGCACAGTGTGGCAGTTTTATGAATGAGCATGGTTTATGAATGAATATAGTTTATGAATGAATATTATTAATTTAGTAAAAAAATAATTTTAAAACCAATTCTGCAATATAATTTCTTTTGATTTCATGACTGTTCCCCTACAATTCCTCCAGCCTCCAAGGCATGACGGCAAACCCAATCAGCATACACGGCACAGCCACAAATCCCAGCCTAGCCCTCCCCATGCACACACCACATACCACCGCTGAGGTTCCCCCAAGGCTGAGAAGCATCTCAGGGAAGGAAAGTCAGAAATCCATAAAAGAATAGTCACCCGGGCAGGACCCTCTGCTGTGTGACACTCAGGGCAGACTCTCACTAGGGTAAGCCTCCTTGACTTCAGCGCCTCCTGGGACCAACCTCGAAGCCATCAGCACCCCTGTTCCACACCAGGAGCTTCCTGCAGTGGGTCTGCCTGAATAGGACACTTGGGGAAAGCCTTATACACCCCCAGAGGGGAGCGATGCACCCCCGACATCCGCGGTCAGCATTGACTCTGAGCCAGGGGTGTAAAACAGGGGTTTATTAGTGGTCCCAAACACAGCCTAGCAAAGTTCTTTGTTAGCACAGAACCCAGAAAGTCCCAGCTAAGTCCGTCTGTGTCAGACCCAGAGTGCAGAGCCCTGGTACTTTCCGCACAGCCCCAAACCAGAGATTGTCCTGCTTCCCACAGCCCACCCTCAGTCACTCCCAGTTGCACCTTCTTCGTCCATTGTTGAGTTTCCAGGAGCAAAACTGGTCACCTGGCCCCCACCTCTCTCTTTGTTCTCCAACTTGCTATAGCCAGCTGGCTTCTTGCAGAGGTTGCCCCCACTCACACCAGCCCTCAGTCGCTAAGTTACAAAATCTCCAGCCATTGCCAGGGTGCAGGCAGCTAGCCGGCAGTCACACTTGGTCCTCTGGGGTCTCTGCAAAGAACAATCACCCTTGTCCCACCACCTGGTTATTCGTGCAACACACAGGGAGCAGCGAGGCATGTACACAATATTCACACAAAACACTAAGACAATCCCCCGTTTTATCACAAAATCCTCTTTGGAACATGAACAATAACGGCTTGTGGGTTTGTTCCTATTCCCAGCCACAGCAGTGGTCAGACCCTCAAGGACACGGCCTTTATCAGTGGCTGAGTGGCTGCTAACCTGGGGTGGGGGGGAAGGAAAATGTGGGATGAAACATTCACAGACCTCAGAGCAGCCTTCAAAAAGTAAACCCACAAAAACAACGGGGGAGGGGAGGCTGCACTTGAGGACAGAAAGGGGGGAAGAAATGGAGCTGTCCAGAGAGATCCTGGGAGTGGCCAAAGGCAGCGTTGCAGGGCTAGGGACAGCGCTGCCATGGCACAAGACACTGGAGAAAGACAGAGCTGCAGAGGCAACTCCTGGAGGCAACGCAGAGCCAGAACGCTCTGCTGCAGCACAGGCTGCTGTTAGACACCAGGCAACGCGGTGCCTCAGCCAGGACCCAGCCATGTTCTGCAGCCCCTGGGCAATACAGGGTGCTGGGAACACCAGCAACTCCTCCCTGCTGCACCCCCCAGCAGTGTCCCCAGGCACCATTCCCGGCACAGGCCCTAGCTCAGGGCAGCCAGCACAGCCGCCTTTGGCAGCCCAGCTTTCTTGGGCATCGAAAATCCTGATAATGTCCAGCCTGGCCTTTCAATGCTGGAAGGCTCAAGACCAAGAAGAGGCAGAAGCCAGGTGTCTGCTCACCTGGGACTCGAAGGCACCCCCGTTTTGTTCTGCCCTCCACTGCACTGTGTCCCTAAGTTCTTGCTTCATTATTGTTTTATTAAAGGTTCGTTTGTTTGTTATATAGGTTGTTGTTTAATAATAAAAACTATTAACAATTCATTACTAAAGAGCAACCTACTGACCTGTTGGACTCTGGAAAAATCTAAAACGTTTGATTAACCATTTATTAAAGCATCTATTAATCATTAATTAATCTCTTAAAAACGATTCATAAATGGAACCTTAGGAGAAAGTGTGACCCAAGGAAAACATGTGACACACATAATAATGTAATGGGCAGCCCTGCACTACACTGGGGCTGGGAGGCAAGTGATAATTCCCAGCAGGTCTACCCTGCCCCGCTCGGTCTGAACTGCCTGCCAGTTAGCGTCAGAGGTTGCCCCAGGCCCATTGAGGAAGGCATTTACATGGGAGCAGAAAGAGAAGCTGGAGATGGGACCTTTCTTTTTGTTCCACCCAGAAAGAAAGTTACCTCCTGCTAGGGTCACTTTTTCAGTGGGTTGGAGAATTGGGATGGGTTCCCACAGCCTCACTCTGCTCAGTGATGATGATATCACAGGGCACAAACCAATGAACCCAAATCAGCCCCCAGAGCCCATGTCTGTGTTTGCAGGAGCAAATCCTGAGCCGCCTGCAGCGTGTGAGGGAGGAGAGAGAAGAGCTGCAGGGACTGAAATCCGACTGGGACAAGGAGAGTGGGAGGCTCCTGGTAGGTGCCCTGCCCTGCCCAGAGGATACTGGGGAGCGGGCGGGCAGAGCTCTCACCGTGGCTGCGTCTGTTGGCTTGTGGTGGCAGGTCTCTACAAGGCCGGGTGCCCTGAGCAGCAGCCTCTGGTGAGTCGCGCTGGAGAGGCCGGTGCAAAGGGCAAGAGTCTAAGGAGAGATTCTGGGGGAAACAAGAGAAATTGTGGAGAGACCCTAAAGTGGCCAAGCTCAGGGCGTTCTGGCTGCTCGGCCTGTAGCTGGTTTCATGGGGGAGAGACCAGGTGCCATGGCTGTGGCAAACCCCCGGCTCCATCCCCAGGAGGTGCTCACCTGGGCAGGCTATTTACAGGATCTGTCACTGTGAACTGTGGGTCTGCTGCTGGGTCTTGTTCACTCACTGCTGGGAGGAGTTTGGGAGAGACTTGCCTTGTCGCTAGTTCAGGAAAAATCCTCTGGGGAAAGTCTCCAGGCCAGCGTCAGTCACTCCAGTGTCTGGGGGAGCTGCTGCTGGGCAGGGGCAGAAGAGCCGCATCTGCAGCCAGCTGCTGCCCCAGGGATTCAGGGCAAGAGATAAATAGCTCCACATCCCCCTCCCTGCACACAGCGATCAGTGCCAGAGACTTACCTGCTCTGCTAGGGCCCTGCTGGGAGAGCTGGGGCAAGGGACTGAGA